>NW_010239638.1:0-49274 GCF_000690775.1 Eurypyga helias | reverse complement strand
ACTTTATTTTATTTTTTAAAATGCTTTTTTCCTGAAGGCAGAACACCCCTTACCTACGTCGGGTAGTTCTATGGGTGCATTGTGCAGTAATTAAGGGATCCGCTTGCTAACTTGAACAAACGAAACGTTAACTGCCTCGCTGTACGTTCATAATGGCAAAGTATTTCCCTCTCAGATATTCAGTGTCTCTCTTGCATCCAAAACCAGAGCGATATTTTATTCTTTAGCTCCTACACCTCCTCCTCACCCTTTATTTATCCAGGTCTATTTATCTCAATAAGTGAGCCACTATTGGAAAATCTTTTTAGCAATAAGGCACGAATTTGCTACTGTGTTCCTTCTAATACAGGAGTAAAGACTTAATGGGGGCATATCACCTCTCTTAGAGTATGTTTTCTGTCACTAAAGTAATGGCAAGTGGAATAAGAGACAGGTGGTGGTATCTATAAACTCTGCTAATGGCGCCATCAACATATGTTTAATGTATCCTAAACTATGCTTCACATCCTACTGTTGCTAGTACATTTCCTCTGGCACCTCTTCTCAACAAAGAAATTTGGAGAGGAAAGGAAACACTAATAAACCCAAAGTGTTTAATTTAAAAGCAGATATAAAGTTTAACGCTGCTCGTAAGGAGGTTTATTTGACAAGAGAGCAGCTTATTATAGACCTCAATAATTTTGTTGCCAGCATTAGTGAAAGGCTTTAACAAAGCAAAGGCTTTTTAGATACAGTTGTGGGCTGTCTGCTGCATTTGGTGTTTGATCATGTCATGCAACTGCATCACTTTCTAATGGATTACAAAAGTCGACCAGTCATGAGACAACTCTGGGTAAATGTTTGTTGGGTGAAAAAAAGGTCAGGTCTACAACAACAGGTTTTCCACTGCTTAGCTTTTTAAAGCATATCTTCCTCTATTAAAAATGTATTTTGTGTTCTAATGCACATGTGTATTTCAGGCTGAATTCAGAACCCTTGGCGTGAATAAGCCTGTGCTGCCGTTCCACCTCCAGACTTGCAGAGGGTGAGTTTGAGTGGTGACAATTGGCTTTCCTCCTCCTCCCTGCACCTGAGGAGCTGCCAGCACAGCAAGGCCCTAATTCCAGGCAGCGTCACCAAGTGCTTTGAGAGCACCGGTAACGAGGATGATGGCACTGACAGTCCTTGTGCCGGCAATTTGTATCCAAAGCCTTGGCAATGGATTTGGAATGAAATCAGTTGTCTTCAGAGTACAGAGCCCCTACAAAGAATTATTGCTGCAGGAATAGTCTCATGGCAGTGTCTGAAGTCAACACTTGCATCATTAGGACCAAATTCTGCCTCACCTACTCATAAAATCCCTACTAAAATCAACATACAGTGTGGCAGAGAAAGGCAGAATTGGGATGCCATGGTTTCTAGCTGGCCCACACTGATTGTCCGGAGTGTGCATCGTGTGAAACGGCTACTGTTGGGCAGCTGCACTTAATAACAGTATTATACTTTATCACCAGAAACACTTTCTTCCAAAAATTTGTGTTTCTTGAAAAATATTATAACTGCTATGTTAGCATACTTTCCCTGGTGATGTGCTTATCCAGCAATGATTATAGCCTGCAGGCACTTGAATCACCTTACTTACCCTGCTCAGGATATAAGGCCCTTGCCAGACAGTGGGCACTTGCTGTGATGTTTGTGAAAAAGGAGTCAGAGCCAGTTGTAAAGTGTCAGTTCAGGAGAGATGAAGAGCACTTAGGTACCAAACCCCAGCCTGAGGGAGTGCTTACGTAACCAAACCCCTGTGCATCACTACCTAGGTGATGTACCTAATGCACACCAGTAGGAATTGACTCCAGAGAAGGCCGTCTCAGTCCTTAGCTCCTGTCTGGGTTCGGAGGGAGGAGGAGGTGGTGCTTTCAATTCATACCTTCTCCCCCAAGGCAACTACCTGGGCAAGGGGGACCCAGGGTCGCCGCCACCTTCTGGTGGAGAAAAATCCCACTCTCCCAAAACTGGGCTCTGAACATTAGGCTCAGTGATTCTGAGTAAAAGTGGCTGTTAGAGAGCTACTGGCTTACATATAGAATTATCCTGAGAGCAGACATGGCAATTGTGTCCCACATGCGCTATGGGGAGAGGCTGAGATCTGGTACAAAGTCATGGGTTCTGCCCTGGGCTAAGATTTTTCAAAATTTCTTTGGATTCATTTCTTAGTTACAAGTACATGCTTAGGGCAAAACAGAGAGGCAAGCATGAGAATAAAATAAATAGGGTTTAAAGGGCTATTTGTTCTTTAGATAGTAACAGAACCATTTATTATAATATTCTAGGAAAAAATACACGTATCTTGTATTAATATAAAAGAAATAAGTCAAAGTGCTTTTGTATTGTTGGTGCTATGCCAGAATCATGCTATGATTTCCAACAGAACATCAGTTCATGTTTTTTCTGTTATTAGTGAGGATCAGTTCCACACTAATGAAGTACTTCAGCCTGCACTTAATCTTAATTAAAAGTCAGTGAATCTACTCATATATGTAAAGTTAATTTAATAAAAGCAGCACTGAAATATGCATCAATCTGCAGGATGAGGCCCTAGGAATGTTTTCTCTTTCCTTCTAGTGATTAAAAATTATTTTTCTTCAGATATACTATGTGTCCCCTCCTCCCCATTTTAGCCAGCGCAGGTCCCTGTCCCGAATGCTGTTATTTGTGAAGGGCAAGAGATCAGCTACTGGAAACTCTTATTTGACTTAGCAAATATGATCTCAGACACACAAAGTTACTCTTCATATCTCAAACTGTGTGAAAGAAATTATAAAGGGGTAATACAGTTGTGAGAACTCCTCCGTGTTGTAGTGTTACTGTTGGAGCCCATTTTCCTCCTCACGTTGATTTTGCTTTGTGGTCCGTGGCGAGAAGCAACATTGAAGATGATCTCCTGCTTGTTTATTTTTGCTTTTACTTTCATGAGTTCGTATTTCTTGTCACCAGCATGCCACTATCTGCTTTTACCCATCCAGCTTGGTAACAGAGCAGTGCCTCAGTGCTTACACGCAGTGTGGCTGGTGGGTACCTCGTGCTGTGTCGTGATGGAAGCAGATGGGACAGGAGTTCAGCATATCGCTAACAAAGCAGAGCTCGCCTTCCTCTGACTCTTTCGGCTCCACGTTTGAGCTGATGTTTAAAAGGGACTTCAGCCAGCAGAGAGAGGGTTTGTCACTATTAAAGAATGTGTAGTCTGTACACACTTAGTAAAGACCAAGACCGATGCTCTCAGCTGCAAGAGCGCAGCTTAGTGAGACGTTCCTACAACACGCTGTATAGAGTTGCTGCTTTCCCTGCATGGGAATGACGTAATCTGTACCATTTGAAATCATCCCCAAATTTTCCTTTCTGTGTGCTTTCCCAGGTCCTGTTACTTTCCCTATAAAAACCATTGACTAAAATAACATGTTGCTTATTTCATCAAATTTTATTTCCATTTTACATATAAATAATTTTACCTGCTCATCTTTTTTACCTCTGTATTAATTCCTGGTAAGGTGCTAGTAATTGCCTCAGCCATACGCTGGCAACACTAGACTTGACGTACAACCTTGCTGAACCTCAGCTTGCAGTATAGTGCAGCAGTTTGTTTCCTCAGGTTTGTTTGTGGGTCTCTCACAGGCACCCATTGATACTGAAGCAGAGATGGTTAACAAATACAAGCTGGGAAAATCAGTTGATCTTCCGTTTGCTGAAGGCCTGATGGAGAGCTGCACTGCAGTAGCTAATGCAAAGTTCTGGTTAAATATTGTCCTACCGTTTGCACTATACCGTCTGTTGTTTTTACACTAAAGGCTTAGCAGAGGTTGGAGGCAGTATTGACTTTGTAATTAAACTATTTTAACTTCAGGATTTTGTAATCACCGTACTTAAACCATCTGTTATGGTACATGGGCGATCTCCCCACCCCCCGCTCCACCCCTCCTCTCCGGGAACAAAACACCATCATTTTTTTAATTGCAAAGCCTCTCTTACGGTGGGGGTAGAAAGGGAATACGAGGATAATTTCCTTTTTCTAAGTCAACGTGCAAAAGCTCATGGAGCTTTCGCTCCTTGCAAGGGGAGGTGCATGTAGGACTTCCACTCCTGGCTCCTCCTGGCCCCCAGTCCTAGGGGTGAAGTAGAGGGCTTTTTAGTGGGGCATCTCCCTTTCCTGACTGCCTGCTCAGCCCTAGCCAGGGACTTCCACTGGGAGAAGTCAGGAAAGGGGATGGAGCCTGAGCTCTACCCAGGTAGACCTTGGTAAGAGGCCTTGCTCATGTGGGGAACCACCAAGATCTTCATGCTCAGGGAAAGAAAATAGAAGAAAGAGTTAAGGCAGAAGGTGGAGCAGAAAATTTTGTGAAGCTGTTTGTGTCTGTGGACTTACCTATGTATCTCCCTTGCTGACCAGGACATTTGACATCTTGTATCTGAAGTTCTCAATGCTGCTCAAACGGTAGCACCACTGTCAGTATAATCTTATTCCTGCTTTTGCCCTAAGTCAGTATGGAGAATGCCATAGCAATCCATCTCGGGGGTATAATTATCCAGCATTCCAAGCAAAATGATCATTAGCACTTGGAACACCAAATTCTGGACTTTCACCAGTGTAACTAAGTCAGTGCAAAAAAGATGATCTTAGCTGCAACAGTTATGATAGTAACACTGCTAGGTATTAAAAACTGGGCTGTCTTTCTCTGCATCAGTAAAACAAATTAACAGCATCTTGTCCTTTCTCCTGCTTGTGTGGGATTCTTTTGGTTTTTGTTTCACCAGGCTGGTTTGGTCTGCAGTGTCAGCAAATCCAAATGCATGATGAATGTGTGCCGAGATAAAGCACAACATATAAACGTATAAAGTTAATCAGAAGTTGGGATTCTTAATTCCCAGTTTTCTGCTCTTAATTTAAATCACTAGGTCAGACATCTTTGTGCACACCTTATTTAAAAATGTCTTAGAACTTTGCTTCATCTTGCCTTAGTTTTCTGGGTTCACCTATATTTTCTTACTGGCAGTCAGCTCAGCAGAGCTCATTTGACCAGTGCATGAAAAATGCACTCTCACATCATGTCACATAAACTTGACGTACTGAAAAAAAGAGAGAGATACAAGCGGCAGGGAATCTTCCCAGTTGTGTTGCGCAGAATTCAATTCTTTTTTTCTCTGGTTCCAGTTTGCCAAGTAAAGTAGATTTTTTGTCAGGGCAGATGAAAGGGCTAAATCAGACAGCAAATGCTCTACACTTCTACCTATCGGGTCCAATTGTTCTCCTACATAACTTGCCCATCACACATGTTGTGTAGACCTATGCTTTGATCTTGGCCCAAGTTTGTTTGGCATTGTGGCTTCTGAAGCTCTTTTTGGGGACAGCAGATAAGGCAGTGCTTGAAGGAGGCAGACTTTTGCTGTTAAGCAGTGCAAGCACACCAGGACTCCTGGGGCCGCATTTGTGCCTTAGACAGAAGGCTGGCCAGCCTTTGGGGTGCCTTACGTGGCTTGCCCCACTGACTTACTTCCTGAACCTGTCTCAGGAAAACAATGATTTCTTCAAAATTCCTGGACACTGAAAGGAAATTGGGCAATGCAGGGGGTGAAAGGAATTTTATGGTCAGGTGGGTGAGAAAGTCCACTTAATTCAATCCCATCTGACAGCAATGACCACTGTTATCAATGATACTGGGTTTCACTAGTCTCTATCCCCCTTGTAAAGAAACAGCATATTTCTATTTATTTCCTTTCCTAAACAAGGACCCTTGTCCCACACTGTAACTGCTGTGAAAAAGTGTAGTATCTTACCCGGTGCTGCCATAGGCCAGTGACATGAAGCAAGATCAGTGTCCCACCCTGCCATGCCCACCTCCACTCTGTGAATTTTGTTTGTATCTCTGTGGCTCTCCAGCATGCGCTTGTCTGGCAAAGCCATTTCGTTAATGCCAGGACGCGGGAACTGCTGAGTGCGCAACACTTCGGAAGGACTGTTTGTTTACTTAAGAATCACAGAATCACAGAATCACAGAATGGTTAGGGCTGGAAAGAACCTTAAAGATCATCTAGTTCCAACCCCTTGCCATGGGCAGGGACACCTTCCACTAGACCAGGTTGCTCAAAGCCTCATCCAGCCTGGCCTTGAACACTTCCAGGGATGGGGCATCCACAGCTTCTCTGGGCAACCTGTTCCAGTGCCTCACCACCCTCTCCGGGAAGAATTTCTTCCTGATATGTCTTCCACTTTCAATTTAAACCCATTACCCCTTGTCCTGTCACTACAGGCCCTTGTAAAAAGTCCCCCCCAGCTTCCTTGTAGCCCCTCCAGGTACTGGAAGGTGCTATAAGGTCTCCCCGGCGCCTTCTCTTCTCCAGGCTGCACAAGCCCAACTCTCTCAGCCTGTCCCCATAGCAGAGGTGCTCCAGCCCTCTGAGCATCTTCATGGCCTCCTCTGGACTCACTCCAACCAGTCTATATCCTTCTGATGTTGAAGGCTCCACAGCTGGACGCAGCACTCCAGGTGGGGTCTCACAAGAGCAGAGTACAGGGGCAGAGTCACCTCCCTTGACCTGCTGTCCACCGAATGCAGACGTGGAAGCCTTGCCTTACCTTTCAAATTGTCGATTAACTGAAAGAAGAGAGGCATTCAATGCATTTGCAAGCACTGGACCTGCAGTCTCATGGGTTTTTTACGTTTTCCTGTGTTGTTCTGTGCAGCATTGCAAGGGTGAAGTTCTGTTTCTTTAAAGATAGATAGGTAAGCATTGCTATAGAAGTAAGTTTTCTATGAATTAGATGCCTGGATATTTTTAGAAGGCATCTTCTATTACGTACAGGATTAAAAGTTAGATCCACATAGGTAGCAAAAGCTCTCTCAACCCATCAGTATTAATAAACTCCATTTTCAAAAATGCTCTGGCACTTGTTAGCTTATCTCTCTAGTCACCTCTCAGCTTAGCCACCAGGACATGTAATGCATAGCCAGATGTTGATTAAACACACCTTCTCCACTGCAAGCTATCTGGACATCATCCAACTTCAGCTGAGAGGCTGTGTCATGCCTGGTTCAATCTGCTCTGCTAAGTAGCTAGTGTTTCTTGGAGGTTGGTGTTAACTCTCATTGATTGCATCGTTGCAGGGCTGCGGCCATCCTGGGGATGGGGCTCAGAGAGTAGCCCAAGCAGGGTGGCAAACATCCCGCCCTCACCTTGCAGACTTCACTGGGACTTTCCAGGGCCAACAGCCACGAAGGGACTTAGAGTTTGTGATGTACTAACTGCATAACTGCCGCACGTCCTGTCGCCAACCAGACTTCTCAACCTCAACTGAGCCATCTAGGCTAGCCATAGGATGAGTGGAGAGGCTCACATTTCACACAGAAGTCATGTGAGCCTCATTTCTAAGAATCTGTGTGAGGAACAAGTGCAACAAGTGAAGGGATTTGCTGAGCAAAAGCATCTCTCAGGGACAGCCACCTGCCAAACTACTTTGCCTGGAGGTAGACAAGAAAGGGACACAGTTCCAGGGCTAAAGAGTTTGGCTTCGCTTGTGTCTGAGTTCTCCAGGACTCAGGGGCTTATCACTTATCAGCCATAGATCATGCCATGACTGCTGGCATGAATTTCATTGAAAAGAAAAGATCAGGAAAACTGCAAGGCTACTCTTGGAAGACTGTGAAGGGCTGGGGAGGAAAATCTGTTTCATATCAATTATGTACAGTAGATGTGGAACCTGGAGTGGACAAACTTTTGATTTATACTATTTTCCTGCAGAGGGGACTTCTTGGCTCGAGGGTGAAGCCAGGAAGTAGTCCAGCAGTTATACAGGATGGACTGTATAATCAGGAGATAAAGACCACTCTGCAAAGCAGAGGAGCAAACCAAGCTGACTATATAGATGCGTGTTTAGTTGCTTCTGATGGCACTGTTCCACTTCATGTAATTTTTGGAGCAGGATCAAAGATCTGATTTTCTTCCAAATGAGCAAACACCAAGATCAGCTGGAATAGCTCAGTATCGAACTTCATCTGTGACTTGGTTCATATTTATTTAAGCGAAGTGTTACCTCCGCAGTAGAATGGACTGAGTCCATCTCAGTCTCATCCTCAATGTTTTACTCTCTTAAAAATTAATTTCCCTAGATTACACAAACCCTTCATTTAGAATGAAAGTCACCTTTTAATTTTAGAAGCAACTTAATAGTATAGGGAACTTCTTATATTCTCTTGTAAATTACCCATACTATCAATTATACAGTGGCAAGTATCTTTGTAGTTTCTGAAACTGAACTGAAAAAGAGCCTGAAGATAATTCATCAGCTCTTTTTCAGAAGCCAGAAGCTGGATAACTGCTACCTTAATCATGACTGGAGATTGGCCATGTGATCTCTAAAATTAAAGTACATAGCAACAACCGAAAGCTGGGGACTGTCAGAAACTCATAGCTGCCGTGGATTGGGTGTGATCCAGTTTATCAGTCAGTGGACGGCACACCTACTTGTGAAAAAACATGCAGAGTCAAAGATGCTGTTAGAGGATGCTGTATGTCTGGGCTGGTTTTTGAAGGCTGATCACACTTTGAAGATGAAGCAAAATCTTGCTGCAAAACAGGTGACTAATCAATAAAGTCATCTTCTGAGCAAAATTGAATTATATGAGAAAATTAAATATGACAAGAATTTAAAAGGCATATAATATCAAATGCTAACTGTACAATTTCACTGTATATCTCTTCACTGTAGCAACAAGGGCACAAGGGCAGTGTGAACATGTGGCCCTTTATTTGGTCAAGGATAATAATCAACTAAGCCAAAAGAGAGGGAAGTAGATTTTCCTAGTTCAGCCGCTAATATAGTCTTTTATGTGTTTCCAATTGCGTAACCATTGCTCCGTGCAGCGCTGTAACATGCAGCCATTGTTAAATGGGAAAAAATTGTGCAAATAACAAAGAACCAAAATATAGAGAAATGGTATTTGATGCCACTAATTATGCAATGAGCACATATTTTGCCTTCCTCCATTTCAGATCCCAGCCCTTCTTCTCTCCTATTTTCCCCGTTCACGCCTCCATTGGCAGGCTCAGGTCCTGGTGAGAAGTGATTCTGCTGCGCCTTGTAACTGCTGCCAACTGCCTGATGACCATAGAAGCAGCAGAGTTTGTGGTAGGATCTCCTGCCTTCCTGACCTTTCACCATCCCAGTAATGTTGATTTCTTGAGGTCTCATCGCTAGCAAAGCTGCGGCATCTCCCTAGAGGCTAAAGCTATCCACAGTCCTTCCATTAAGGATATAATCCCTCTCTTGGGCTGTGAAAGATTCCATCAGAGAAGTTTCAGCTAATGAGTACTTAGATGTGCATGGATCTTGGCTCACACCATTATTGTCCTAGTCCTGTCCTTTTATTCCAATGTAGTCCTAGCTTTTTATTCCAACTCTTGGCTGAAGATAATGACTATGTCAGTGACTAATTTCAATAATGTGCACAGATCCTTGCAGGTCTTAAATTAATAGTTCAGATTAATTGCTTCATGTTGGCCTGAACCCAAACCATGACTTTAAATTCCCCCGTGCCAACCTCAGAAATATGATTGACAATGCAGTTTCCATCACCTAAAACCTCAAAGTAGTCCCCCTCAACTTCTAGGCATGGTTTTAACCTAAATGGCTTATGTTCTTTCAGTTCCAAATGGAAATTTCAAATCAACTTGGGTCTACTCTTAAGACTAGACCTTGAAGGAACTATAACTAGCTCACCTGCTCTGGCAGTAGGTTACACATAAGCTACACAACCTCTGCTAAATGCAGAGAAACAACACAACTTTCACCAGTTCCTGTCTAAGTAAATTTTAATTTTAATTCCGACTATGATCTTAATCTATATATGTGTCCCTACATTCTGTTTTATCTAGAAGTAAGCATCATGTGTGGGTCCCTTGAAGTAGCAGCATTAAGACAAGCTTGATGGCCACTTCTAAATTCAATATTGACTCATGGTTTTAGCTTCATGTTGACCCAGGCCCTGAAGTTAACCCTAATGCCAAAGCTAACTCAGATTTAAGATCCACGCTGAGTACATCACTAAGGAAAGGAGCAAATTTTCCTCAATTAACTAAGTTAAGCATACCATGCAGGCCCTACCGGCAAGAGCCATAAGCCAAGCTCAAGCATTATGCAGGCTCTTCCAACATACTAGCCTCAGTACAAGCCCATAAACTCAGTTGTAACTGTTCCCAAATCGTACAGAGGTCATCATAAAAGCTAGAGCTGTGACCTGTTTCAGACTGGCAATTTGACGTAGCTTTGTAGGCCTCTCTTGGCAACAGTCACAAGGCCCATACTAGCCAGCCCACCCTTGCCCGGAGTCCAGCTTCAAGGATCATATAAAATTTAATCCAATCCCTAAAACTAGATTAGTGATTCCAATTAAACTTTAGCCCAAAATTATTCATACATAGGGCTGTTACTTACAACCTGTGACCCCAAGACTAGCTCTTTCCTATCTTTCCCACTTATTGAAACCATATAGGGCTACCTGTATCACCTAGATCAAATCACTAGCAGGCAGCCTCAACGATTTTAAGTTTAGCTTGATGGCCCATTTTATTTTAGCACACCACTATTGGCTGCAATGACCTGTATTGTTATTCTCTTACTTTTACAGGTTCTTGTATTTTTCTGCCTGATCTTTGATTCTATTCCTAACATGTCAGTTTGTTTAGTGCTTTTCCAAGAGTGATAACACTTTTACAGTTTTTCCTTAAGTGCTCTAAGAGTGGGGTTTTTTGGTTTGGTTTGGTTTTTGTAGTTGGTTTCTTCTCTGGACCACTTACTCCCTAAGCCTAAAGTCTACTGATTTCTGATCCCACACCGAGGGACACAGCACTGCACTGTGTCATATAAAGCATCTGTTCCCACTCCAGCATATCTGTGATCTTCTAATAGTCTGCCTTAAATACAACATTTTGCTAAATGGCCCATCTCTACCCGCTGCACTGCAGGCTCCCATCCTTCTCAGAAAAATAACAATATTCATTTGACACTGGTTGTACTCAATATTTGTACTCAAAATTTTTGACCACAGATTCTCTGGCATGTAAATATTAAAAACAACATATTAGTGCATCCACAAAAATGCAACTGAACAGAGCCATACAAGTGGTGACTCCACTGATTCTCTATATTGTTTACTGTCATGCTGCTACACTACCAAAGGTAAAAGTCTTCCCATGGGGTATCATCAAAAGCTACAAATTCTTTCATTTCCCACAGACAAGATTTACTGAATTTATCAAATCACATATTCAGCTGAACCAATGAGTCATAAGATGGATATTTCTCATTTGATTTTGCTAGTTACAATTATTATGGTTTTGTCTTGTTCTGCAACACTATGAGAGATTCCTTTTAACTGGCTGAATATTAGAACATTTTTTTAGTGTTCTTCGCTGTTGACAATGAACTGAAATGTACAACACTGTGATGCTTCACGTTACGCTGTTTTGCAGCCATCACAAGAATCTGCACATTTAATGTTATAACATTGTTCCTTATCTCAGATAAAGTGCAGATAAAGTAATTTGCACAGACAAACAAAAAGAAAAAGGCAAAAGGGCTCACATAGAAAAAAGATGCTGACTTGGATATGATGCTTATAAATCACACGAGTCACCAGGTACCACCAACTCCGCTTTTTACATAGGACCTGATGGACTAAGACCCTGTCTGCTAGTGGTTGCCTTTTTCTCTAAATTCTAAATATTACTCTCAATAAATTCAACAATTGAGACCTAAATAAAGTAATTATTTAGGCTATGCCATTTGTCAGCAGAGGGAGCCAAGCATTTCAGCATAATGACATACCCCCTCCCCTAGCACTGCCCTTCCCCTTCTTATCTCACTTGGAATGGGAGGGATCTCTCTTTCCTGACTATAGACTGCAACCCGCTTAGATGGGAACCTGAGCTTTACAGGACTAGTATTAGGAGAAAATATACCTTGTTCTGAATAATCATGAAGAAAGAACTCTTTTGTTGTACTTATTCACTTGCTGTAAAGCCTTGCCCAATAAATATTTGTTTGAGAGGCTTCTATTACCCCTACACATCATTTTATTGAAATCAAAACTTTCTTGCATCTTTATGGCATTTTTGGTCGCAACAGAAGACTTCACCCTCAATTAGCAGGGTGAAGCAATTAAGCTGAAGTCTTCTACATCTCAATTACTTAGTTATAATGTCTCATTTCTGCACAAAGTATTTCATATCAGGAATTATTCATGAGCTAGCCCAGCCAATGCTCCTTATTACTTTTCTGCTGCAGTCAGACTTCTCATGATAGAAAACACTCAAAGAAGTTATACAGGATTAGAAATAAAAACTTCATCATGGTATCAGCCATTTTCTTCCACCAAAAATACCCTACTATCTAATTCCACAATATCCAGCACATACTTAATGGACTGAATGGGAATATGGACATAAATAAGCTCAGAAGACTGGATTAAAGTTTAAACATAAATCTGATGTTAGGACAATCTAATTATAAAATAACTCCTGTTATTTCAGGAATGTGTAGCAAGAAGGCTGTTGTCTGTTCTCCACTCTGTCCTCTTTAATATCATTAGTGAATATTCTCCACTTGGCTTCTCCAGAAACACACATAAATGCATGTTTGTATGGGGAATATCATGGCACTTGTAAAATACTTTTTTATTAAAATAGTTGATCTGGAGGGTTGTAATAGTTTTTAATCATCTTCACAACTTTTGGTCTCAGTATACACAGTCGCCCTAAAACCATGAAAGTTGATGGACATCCTTTTGTAGATTTCCACCAGGAGGAGTTTTGGACTCATACCACCACAACTCATTTTGAAATCCCATGACATTTTGTGGCATTTGTTTCAGTTATACAGCTACAGTAGCAGGCTACTGCAATCAGTTAGGTTATGATATTTGCATGTTTTGTTGGGTTTATTTTAAGAGAAAGTAGTTTATTATAAAGAAAAAAAAAAAAACACAATATGTCTTATTTGTTTCCTGAGGACTTTCACTTACACAAATAGGCACTAAACATTTGGAATTGTCTTTCCAGAGCACAACGGTAAAAAACTTAAGAATTCGGGTTAGTTTCATTTAAAACAGTAAAAATTGACCTTGTAAACATTTCCATAGGAGGTAGGATGCATACATTTGACAATCTGCCAAATAAGAGAAAGTAAACAGTTACTCTGTGATCCTAATAAATAATGAGCAACACAAGCATTAAATAATTTTTTTTATACAAAAAGATATGTGAAAGACTAAAATAGCATTTTTAATAAATTAGGAATAGATGTAATCTTTTCTTTACAACTTAGTCTTGCTTGCGAGAATCACTGCCTTTTTTTCTGCTCACCCTGAATTTCTGATTGAAGAGCTGTCGTGAGAATAATCCTTGTGAGAGCAATTGTGAGTGATTCCCCAGTAGGATCCAATCTGAATATAGCTATGTTTTTGTGTGAAGGGCTGCTGATACCTCTAAAATGGCTCTTTTAACACCTATCTGTAATACTTTTCTATTCCACCAACTTGAAAGGGGTTTTCATCATAGCCTTAATGTTTGGATTTGGAAAGTAAGTTTAAGGCACTGACATGTCCGTCTTGGTTTAGGTTCCTCCAGCAGCTGCTCCCATGAAGACAGTGTTGATCGGTGGTAAAGATGACACCATATCTCTGCTTGGTGGACCATGGGACTCCAGATTTTCCTGAGAAGGGAACTGACCCGATGTTCCATACATACACTGGGAGGAAGATGTGGTTTGCATGTTTGAAGCTGTGGGAAAAAAGGGTTACCATCACTGCAAGTTTTCTATCTGTGGAATTTAACAAAAACCACAATCCAATTTCATCTGGTGGAAACCCTTATCTACCAGGACCACCATCTGAAGGACGGAAATGTCCACACTTCTACACTTTACTGAGTTTACCTGTACTTCCGTAACTTTTCTTCAGTCGCTCCTCATGCCATCAGGGAATAGATCAAAACCCCATGTATAACTGAACTCTGCTAAAAATCCAGCTACAGGCCTAAAGTTTATGTCTTTCGTACAAGCCGTCTTCTATGAAAACTGTGCAAAGCTATTTATGTACACCATGCTTGTCTATCCACGTCCTGCCCCATTCAGGTCCATATTCACTGCTGGTACCACAGAATTCTTGCAAAGCCTTAATGAGGCAAATAATGTCTGATCTTCTTTGCAACGTTTACAGGCAAGTCGTAGGAAGAAATAATCTTGTGGAGAAACAAATGGTGTCCTAGTTTAGATCTTCCATACAATCCTTTTTGGAACATGAGACCAAGCTTGGCTGCCATTTGTTTAATGCATATACTAAAAGAAACCCTATGAGGTTAAGTAATTTCACCTAAAATTTATTGCCAGTGGGAGCTTTGCCTCATACACACAGTTGTTGAAGCATAGTCAGGAAGGGACTATACCACAGGAAGTATATATCTGTGGGACATCCCTAACCCAGGGTTCATTTGATCTGTTTGACAGTGAGTATCCTGAAGAGCCCTTAGAAGAGTCCAGTCCATTATTAGCTCACTTAATAGTATGAAAGTATTTCCTAATACGTATTTTTCTGCAATTCAGGCCAGTCATTCCACTCCTCATGGACACTGGATCATAGTCCTCCTTAAGGGAGCAAAGAGTTATGAAACCCACTGTCCTGCACTTTTAAGGAAACCATATCTTATGATAGACACATCCCAAGTACTGAGCTATTTTATCTCTACATTGCATCTCATGTATGTAAGCTACAGTTTAATATTCATCACACGTTGGGATGCTAAAAAGTTCACAGCTGTTCCTCAGTCACTGGCTATACTTACACATAGCAGTCCGACAGACAATTGAAGGTGAGGACTCTGCATAGTAGGAGCCTGTTTGTTTCCTTCCACTGTCGTCCAAGATATTCAGTGGATCATGTATATCATTGTATGATGGCAGTGGTCGAATGCTGCTTACGCTGCTGATTACAGAAACATGTTGATCCACCATTGTCCCAAGTCTGTGAGATTCTGGATAATTTATGTTGTTTCCATAATATCCTATTGTCAGGAGATTGGAAAAAAGCAGAGTGAAACTACTGTTGAAGAGAAAGGGTAGGGTGGGAGACTGGTAACCTGGGACAAAACATAATTGTTACTGGCTGAGCCCCTTGAGAATAAGATCATTTATGTACACATACAGCCTAGTAACATATGCAGTGACTGCATACGCATGTACTTACTGCATATACAAATTCATATAAAAGAAACATTTCCACTGCGTCTTTCCTCCAGAAGAGGGAGGTGGTTTTGCTGAGTATATGTCTGAAGCAGATTGTGACAATAACTTTACGTTTGAAGTATGAGAAACATTAGGGCCAAAGTCTCATAATGCTAATGCACATTTTTATACTTCATTTCACCATCCTGACCCTGTGACCACAATGGTCCATTACGCTGATGCACGAGAGAAGCTAACTTATGCTTGCTCTATTTCACAGTAGATGTTTCGGGGGCTTTTCAAGCGATTGCTAAATCACAAGGTCATCTTGGTTTTGCTTCTTTTGTGCAAGCCATGGTGGTGTGGCCAAAGGAAGATTACTATAGGTGCAACAGATGCATTTTGAGGTCAACTGAGGATTCCTCAGAGGAAAATAAATCCTTAAATAGCTTAAGCTGCTTTACAATCTCTATGTGTCACCAGAGAAGTGGGAAACAGGAAGTTACAAATAAGAACTGAAAAACATCTTCCACAGAAAAAAGCAGAGAAAAAGTGTTTTACTCCAGCAAGGAAAGAGAAACAGAAGGGAAAAAGAAAATACATATTAATACCGTTGGAAGCATTAGTGGGATATGCTGCTCCTGAGCACGTAGACACCGAGTTGCTCAAGAAATTGAAACTCCCAGTATTCAGAAACTGCATATTGTGTGTGTCCGGAGACATGGATGAGGGACCATAGCTGGAAGGAGATCTGGCATTGTATGGAGACACAGCACAACTGTTGCTGAAGTAGTCTCTGGAGAACTGCTGTTCACCCAAGGCATTGAATCGGCTGTGCTCTGCTCTGTGGTGGTAAACTCCTGAAGTGGAATGGGCCTGAGTTCTGAACATTGCCTGGTAATTGGAACTGTTTCCATAGTAATTCTGATTAGTTTGTGACAAAGTCTGATAAACAGGTTCGGAGTAGGAAGAGCACTGTGACTGTGTGGATAACACCAGACCTACACTTGGGGGTCTCACAGCCATTGGCCCCTGGTTGATGACACTTCCTCGGCTGACCATGGCTGGTGAAACGGATGGAGTCATCAGGTGATCAGTGCTGTGCGACAGCTCCATCTGACCTGGAATAAATGAGCATTAGCTGCGATTAGCGTTCATACTGCAGTACTGCTGAACAGAGCGCATCTGTCATGACACTAACCCTCTGGTGAAGTGTACAGTACCACCTGAAGCCATTACAAAGGATGTGCATTAGCCACCACCTATACAACATACATTCTTTAATCCATGGCTATAAAGCTTCCCACTTTCATTCTCCAAACTGGAAGCTGCCACATTCAGTGGGAAATGCCAGCAGTTACAATTCTCCAGCTACAAACAGTTACAAATGTGCTCCAGGAGTTATGGTTCATTCTCTCCTCACAAGAACCTCACCAAACCAAGAGGCATAGGACAGTTTTACCTCTGTTCCAAGAGGAACAACTACTGGCAGGGCTCTATAATTGCCACCTTCTGTAAATCAGCAGAGGGTGAGCACATGGAACGATATTTACTAGAGGTCTTCATGAATGTATATGGTCATTGCTCCTCCTACAACAACGTGTCACTGTGGACTGAAAGACTAACAAGCAAGCAAGAGAAGGAGAAACTAGAAGAACTGATACATACCTGTCAGTTGCATATTCTCACCGTTTCCTGTGACAAAGGGGTTCAGATCAGAAGGTACATTGCTGGTCTGGCTAGCTGACAAGGACACGTAGGTTTGCTCTGCTAGACACTCATTTTTGACTGAAGTGTCACTGGGTAGTGGAGCAGCTTTGTTACGACTTGCTAGGAAGCAAGAGCTTGGTGATGCAGTAAAGGTGGCTTTGCTTGCATCTGGAAGAGTAAGTGGAAACTCTTGGGGATTGTTGCTTATTGCACGTGATTTCGCCACTAGTATATAGACAGCATATGAGCTGCCTGATTTGTTCATATCTTTGGTTGCTTATTTTAAAACCCAGTGAAGCCTCCATATTTTGCATCCAGCCAATGAATACAAATATTGCTCTAGTCTTGATCTTCCCAATGGAACTGTTTGTATCACTTCCCTGACCACAGGTCTACATCACAGTTATCAGCTCTTTACTGAAGCCATCATAGGGAAGGTATGAATCAGATTTATTCCCTTCAAGTAAATGGCAACAATGAAGTCAAGTAAATTGCACTGAGAGTGAGTCAGGCTCATGACACTTCATCCTAATGAATTAACAACGGAAATTTTAGAATGGTTGAACTCTGTTTTCATACCGATACCTAGAGAAAAGCATCTATTACACTCACTAGTTCTTCAGTTTTCTGCAGACTATTGATAAAGTCAGTAGAAGTTTCACTATTCTTCAATGGAAACCATCACTTTAGCTTATGGTTTCAAGTACTTCACCTAAGTATCCAAGGATAAGGCACTTGCTACATAAGACAAGTTTTTTTCCCTGAAGGCTGAATTAAAAAAAAAAATAAAGCACAGCATCTACTGTCAGACAATTCTATGCAAGTTTCTTGCAGCAAAGTGCAGATTTAGAGTAGTAGTACAAGCAAAAAACTGAAGATTGATTTCTGATGCTAACGGTAATAAAAAATAATTCAGCAGAACCCAGTCGAGTTTCACTGGATTTTTAGGGATTAATTTGGGCCATAATTTTATCCTCATCAATCTTAATTCATTTTATAGCAAAGGACCTGGAGCATATGACTTCATAACCTTGGAGAAACCTGGTAGATGGAAAATGTTAAGGATACTGTTTTAAATTAATTTTGTTTCTCTACCACATAGTAATACTTCAGCTGGATGCTAAACAGGGCTACAAGCTTGTGTTCCAACCTTGCAGGGTTATTTGCATTTTGGTAACATTTAATACATTCCTATTTCAAGGTGTAATTACATATTTAAGCTTTGGTAGAAAAGATGGATTTTAGGAATTCCTGCCCTTTCTGCTACTTATATCTCTTTTCACACTTCAGCTTGTGGCTCTTCAGATGTACCTACAAGTGTTTGTTGCATCCAAGATCATTTCAGTGATCCAGTGTATTCACATTCCCACAACATGGTAAGGGAACTATGGTTGGAAGGAAGGTAGGAATGAATTGGTGAGTAAATAGTCACAAGCTTTTCAGTTAATTGGACAATGTTGCATATAACTACAACTTCAGGAGAAGACAATAAGCCTGCTTCTGTTTAAAGATTAATAAATATGGCAATTTCTAAAACATGCAGGAGTGCATTCAAAAGATCCAATCTCTAGTTACCTAAATTCTTCATGTATTTGTCCAGTAGATTCTGGAGTTCTTGTTCTTTGTCATTGTTGAACTGTGTCTCCATGGCGAGCAGGATGTACTCATCTAGTAGCATGCGGATCAAATGAAAAGAACCTTTTGGAGGAGAAAGAGAGAGAGTAGCTGAGTTATCTTTGTGACCATCTCTCACCACTCTACAAGAAGCAAGTGAAACAAACAAATAATTGTGGACTTTAAATGACCTGTCAAGACCAACAAGGAGTAGTGCCTAACTTCTAGCTCTAATCTCTCTTTGCACTGGCCCACCTAGCTCAATTGTTTACTGTCCTGTAGGCTATTTGACCACTAATTACATCAAAGAAAAATACTGATGAAAGTGAGACATGCTTTATACTTGAAGAGGGCACACACTGGGGGTAGATAAGGTCGAAGTCTGCTAGAATGCCTTTGCTCTATTTCTGTTTGCGTTGTGCTAAATAAGCAGACAATAACTGGTGAAGTCTTTGACCTTATTTCAAGGATATATCACATTAAAAGTGTATGTCTCCTTACAGCCACTTCAAATACCCTCTGAATTTTAGATAACAATGTACCTACAACCAAACTTAGGAAATGATGCACTAGATTTAAACTGAGTTTCACTTGCTCTACCATCCTCTATTTTGTAAAAGATCCTGAGTGTCCTCAGAGTCCCCCAAAATGTCAACATTTCTAAAGATGGACCTGTGAACATTAATTTTTAAAAGCCACAAACGCTGTTGAATTAACTGTCTGCTGATCCCAGAATTAAATGACTGGTGATTTGCTAAATTCCTTTTGCTTTTATGAACACATACCATGCACAAGAACTTCCATATGGCCAAAATGATCCACACGTAAAACTAGTAATTTAAATCTTCGGTCTCCTATACTGAGATACGCAGTTACATTCCCATTGTTATATCAAAATAAACAAGAGTTTCTAGCTCTTAAATGGCAAAGTATTATCAAACAGAAATTCAAAAGAAAAATACTGTTGAAAAATGAACCTGTGACACAGGTCACCAACAAAATATTGCTACCATTTACTGTGAATTTTTAATTTGAAAAACACATTACATGGCACTGTAACTTTAATCAAAGTATCTTTAGACTAGGACAGGTTCCTCTGCTGGCGAAATGGTAGAAAGCTGGTAAGTGCTAGTACGACACCAAGCTGTGTGGTACGGTCAACACGCTGGAGGGAAAGGATGCCATCCAGAGGGACCTGGACAGGCTGGAGAGGTGGGCCACTGCCAACCTCATGGAGTTCAACAAGGCCAAGTGCAAAGTCCTGCACCTGGGTCAGGGCAATCCCAAGCACAAGTACAGGCTGGGTGGAGAGTGGATAGAGAGCAGCTCCGAGGAGAAGGACTTGGGGGTACTGGTGGATGAAAAGCTGAACATGAGCCGGCAGTGTGCGCTGGCAGCCCAGAAAGCCAACTGTATCCTGGGCTGCATCAGGAGAAGTGTGGCCAGCAGGTTGAGGGAGGGGATTCTCCCCCCCTACTCTGCCCCACCTGGAGTACTGCATCCAGCCCTGGGGCCCCCAACATAAGAAGGCTATGGACCTGTTGAAAAGAGTCCAGAGGAGGCCACAAAGATGCTCAGAGGGCTGGAGCACCTCTGCTATGGGGACAGGCTGAGAGAGTTGGGCTTGTTCAGCCTGAAGAAGAGAAGGCTCCGGGGAGACCTTATTGCAGCCTTCCAGTACCTGAAAGGGCCTACAAGGAAGCTGGGAGAGGACTTTTTACAAGGGCCTGTAGGGACAGAACAAAGGGTAACGGGTTTTAATTGAATGTGGGTAGATTTAGATGACATATCAGGAAGAAGTTCTTCACGGAGAGGTTGGTGAGGCACTGGAAGAAGTTGCCCAGAGATGTTGTGGATGCCCCATCCCTGGATGTCTTCAAGGCCAGGCTGGATGAGGCTTTGAGCAACCTGGTCTAGTGGAAGGTGTCCCTGCCCATGGCAGGGGGTTGGAACTGGATGGTCTTTAAGGTCCCTTCCAATATGTACAAAATATGACTCTTTTACAAAGCCCAAGTACCAAAACTTGATGCGTTGTTTAGAGTTAGGTTATGCATCACTCGAGCACCAAAAAAACTCCATTTGAGAAGGAAGTCTTGAGCTCTCTTCTTTAACGACCTCCCATTTTGCTTGCTTGCCTGAAAGAGAATAGTAAAATACTCTTAAGTATGTTAACTTGCTTTCGGAACACAGAAGAAAACAGAATATGCTTGAGCATTCAAGAAGTCCTTGACTCAGGCTGATGTGGCAGGGTGGATCAAGCTGCCTGATTCAAACTATGTGTGTCCTAAAGTGATAAAGAAGAGCACTATTCACTCTTTTTCAGTGCAAGCAAAGTAGTGCTCTGATAATGTTACATAAAGCAAACTGCTTACTGCTTGGGCTCTGCTGTGCTCTGAAGGTATATAAAATAGCTCATATTCTATTTATTAAAGGTGCCAAATTATTCTGTAAATATAGAAGTGTACAAGGCTGAAAAAAATAAAAATCACCCTCTGGTACTGTGTTATAAACAGGGAACAAAAAATAGTCTTTCTACTTTAATATAATCTGTATAATACTGGCCAGACTTCCTCTTACAAAATGGTATGCTTACTATCGTAACATTGACGCTTTTAATGCTGCTCATTTCATACTGTCACTGTGCTCTGGCAGCGATTTGTTTGTGTGGTAACGCATGCCCTGTTGCTTTCTCAAACGGCAAGCAGAAAGAAGCTGTTGTGTGAGTTTGACAGTAACCACACTTAGGCATGAACAGAAGGCAGACAGCAATGGAAGGATTACATGCTCTGTAAATTATTAGCTTCTGTTTAGTTAGCACTGGCTCCTCCTCTTGCATCCCCTCATATCAAGATGCTCCCTAAAATGATTCATATGATATTGCATTTCCAGATAGGAATGATGAGAAGACCAGCATTTAACTACTAGGTAACAATGTGTAACATCTTATTCTGTTATTTTACATTCATTAGAGTCACAAATTGGGTAAATATCTCTTACTCGACCTATAACTCAGAACTCAATTTTTTTTTTTTTCTGAACTATAGTCTAATCATTCCTGTATAAGTACATGCATATAAAATATTTATAATTATAAATAATCTTGTAAATCGGGGGGAGGGAGAGATCCCATCGAAACCATCAGTTACTGAATTAAGCACATTAAAAAGCTACAAAACTGTATCTTCCATCGTGATTTGTAGAAAACCTTGTACAGGTTAGCTACTTCTGAGTCTACCTGCTACATAAACTTCTACCACATACAGTGCCATCCAAATACCATGAAAGAAAGACTTGTTCCCTCAGGAACAACATCTGTCCACCTTACTCACTGGGCAATACCCAGGTGATTCTGCATGCACAGTTAAGGTAGGTGGGTTTTTTTCATGTGCAGTTTATGACTTCAATGTTTTCATTAGAATACTTCTTAGTTTGTAACACACGTAAGACCGCTGAACACCACCTAACATGTTCAGTTAGAACTAACATCACTGGAACCTACCACAACAAGTGAAGAACTTTCCTATTACAATAAGGAGATGGGAACAGAGATGAGAATCCAATGTGAGAAACCAAAAGGACTGCATAATTAAGGGACTGTGTAAGGAGTAAAGGGATTAGGATTTGGTCTTGAGTCAGGCAGAACATTTGAAAGGTACCTTGATAACCCTTTGCTCAACCACCGTATCCAACCATTCAATAAATGATTCCACAGTGGCATTCTTCTTTAGAAGGTCCTTCAGTTCTTGGAACACTGTAATAGAGTCATCTACCATGTAAAAAGGAGAACATATCATTGCATGCTATTCTGAACGTGAGAAAAAGCCACTCACCAGCCATATGACAGTATTGTAGCATGGAAAGGAAAAGCAAAGAATTAGAGAAGTGAAGAAATGAGCAATTCTTCAGCAACGCAAGCAGACACACATCAATCGCACATATATACTTTAATTACTTAAGCATTACAATGCTACAGGTTGTAAGACAATTAAGTTTTACAAGAACATAAAAGCAAAAAAAAAAATTTGATGTTTTTCATTAATTTTAAGATTCAGCCTTGAAAACCTTTCTTTTACTAATTTCAGTAGTAAAGTTTTATTTGTAATGTGTCAGGCTTGTACACTGTCTTAGGTTTTCCTTATATTTTAGAAGTTTCTCACAATAAAATGTGAAGCTAACTTCCCGAATTCCCACTTTCAAAAAAGTGCCTGAATGACCAGTTATCTTCCTTCTCCTTTTCTTTTCTCTATTTTTTTTTTTTTTTACCCAGTGTGAAAGAAGACAAAGAACGAAATAAAAAACAGTCACACAATAAGTAGGACATGGGCAACTTGAGTGAAAATGTGAATAGGATTGTAAACCATTAAAGTGAACAAAGTCTCATGGTGTAAGAATATTCAGAAGACAACACATTGCCGTTGCTCTCCTTTCAGCTCTCCCAACTCTTATCAACATGATTCCTATGACAAAAGTTATCTATTTAACAGAGAAAATGGCTATATATTTTTTCAACAAGGGGTTTGCATATGAAAATTAACACCTTCAAAAGTTGTACTTCACTCTACGCTCTGCATGAAAATAGCTGTTACACTTTATAAAAAATTATGTATTTTTTAAAGATAACTTTAAGCAAAAAAAACCTCTTTTTACCAAAAAAGAAGTAAACTAGCTCAAATATCCATTTAATTAAGCCATAATGATATGGAATTTTTGAGACATCTTTCAAGAATTAATCTATGCTAATATCCCTATGTGCTTAGGACAAAACTTCAAAAGAGATTTCTTACACTTAGCAACTGACATGTAAATTATTTTTTCAGCAACCATTTAAAGCCATCTAGCTGGGATTAGTTCCTGGCGCAAGCTTCTGTTCTTGTAGGACATGCTAGAGCAACCAAAACCATTGGTTTTCTTAAGCTACTGAAGTTAACACTGAGCTAGGTTAGCGAACGCAGAGTCTACGTATGGATTTTCTCAGTCCATCTTCAAGTTGGTTAGTGTGGCATCGAATGAAAAAGTGAATTACTTTTAATGATACAAATGTTTCACCATGGACTTACATTCACTGTAGATCTCCCCATCAGACTCTGTGCTCCCTGAGACTGCAAGGAGTGCCTGAGAGCCAATACTATTCAAATCAACTTTTTCAATATCTGACACCATGGAATTCACCACATGCTGATCAAAAAGGGCTGGTCGAGCAATCTGTAGGAGAAGGCAAAGTAAAATGCTGAGACACTGTTGTGTTTTAACCCCAGCCAGCAACTAAGCACCACCACTCACTCCCTAACCTTCAGTGGGATGGGGGAGAGAATCAGAAGTGTAGAAGTTAGAAAACTTACGGGACAAGCTAAAAGGAGTTTATTTTAAAAAAAAAGAAAAAAAGGGGAAAAAAAAGAAAAATACAACCCAAGAAAGAAAAGTGATGCAAATTAAAACAATTGCTCACCACCAACTGGCCAATGCCCAGCCAGTACCTGAGCAGTGGCCCCCCTGCAAACCTCCCCCCTAGTTTTACTGCTGAGCATGATGTCACATGGTATGGAACATCTCTCTGGTCAGTTGGGGTCAGCTGTGCCAGCTGTGTCCCCTCCCAACTCCTTGTAAACCCCCAGCCCACTCACTGTTGGGGAGGTGTGAAGAGCAGAAAAGGCCTTGGCTCTGTGTAAGCACTGCTCAGCGGTAGCAAAAACATCTCTGTGTTATCAACACTGTTTCCAGCACAAATCCAAAACAGAGCCCCACACCAGCTACGGTGAAGAAAATTAACTCTACCACAGCCAAAAACAGCACAGACCCACACTTGAGGATCACCTGAATAACTCCCAGAAGAATCATATTCTGTTTAATTTTCTTATCATGGCTGGATTTTTCATAGGTCAGCTGAGACAATGTTTCCCTTCCATTAGAGTTCTAAGGTGCCTTCCTATCAGATCATCTTCACAATGTCACCCATGTGCTACTTCTGTCTTAATATTTATGAAAGAGAAAATGAAGTCAAGATGAATATATGGTGCATCTACAGTTATTCATGAGGACTACCACCTCAAAGCCCACGTTCTCTTCTGAGTCAAAAGACAAAAAGAAATAAGCTGACCAAAGGACACCATGGACAAGACAGTAAACTTTTGCTAGGCAAGAAGGATCATCTCATATTTTCCAATTTGCAACTAACACAAATACCCCTATATTCCACTTCATTATTTGATTGCCAAGAGTTCTCATGATAGTAGTTCATGGTCTTTTCTCTCTTTGCTACTACCAAAATTTGAAGTCTTGGTCAGATCTATTTATGGCCTCTTCCTTCCTGCATGTTTAAAACTACAAGATGCAAGTCTCCCATGGCTGAAGTTGAACCTTGAAAAAATAATGCATTGTTTCTCATAGCCAGCAGGTACACTGAATGTAACTGATAATTTTTTTGATGTATAGTCTTATTCTGTTTACCTGTGCTAGGTGTAGGAATGACGTCTGTCGTTTCAGGGAAGAAACGAATCTTCGTGCAATAGGCAGTTTCTTATCTGTCAGGTTTTCTGGTAGATTTTCCAAAGAAGTAACAACCCACTGTTCCCAGTTTTTTGCAAAATTTCTTATATCTGCCAATAAACTAAAAGAAGAAAAAAAACACCCTGTTTTGGAGAGCCATCAATAAAAATTGTCTTGAATTAGTTTAAATAATTGGTTTTCCATCCATGATCTATAGACTCCCAGACATATCTGTGAATTACTCCTAAGGTGTCACCAAAAGGAAACAGGAAATGACCAGTCATCAAAAGGCAAATATTGACTATATATTGATCTGTACCTCCTCTGAGAAAAATTGTATGCCATCTGTCTATTGAAATATGTTGAGAAACAATAGTTTTAAGAATAATCCATTAAAAAAACCAAAGCCATTAGGGATATCTGAAGCTAAAGGCCTTAATCAGATATAAAACCCCAAATAAGGTGCTCTTCAAGGGAAAGGAAAGATGAGAAGATTCAAAGGTAACTTATAATAATCCTCCCATTAATGTCTGGTTGAGAAAATGCTTAGATATGGTGATGATGCATAGGATACAAACCAGAAAAATATTCAGGGGAAAAAAAAAAGGTAACAATTATTTTTCCTTAAACAATAACACTTCACTTGTTTCTTTTTTGATCCCCTAGGGTTTTAGTGCAGAAGAAACCAATTTCAAAATATCCAACAAGCCAGTAAAATGGGACATTAAAATACTGTGTAATATTTTAAGGATGTTCTACAGCTGTCCTCAGAGCTGACAGTATTTTGCCATACATACTCTGCTACTCTAAAAATGAGCATAAATATTGTGATAAAATTTTTGTAGGATACAGTATTTCTGCTAATTACCTGGAATATGCCCAACAAATAGAATGTAGCATTATTATTGTCTAATACCTACCTTTCTGGCATTTCTTGCATTGTTGCAGGGATGAGTACATCCGTAAGGACCTTCAAAAAAGTAACAGAAAATTGTATCAAGCTTCCACTGGCTATTTATTCATTAATGTCTGCCTTGTCTACTCAGATGGCAAAGTGATAATGACAGGCGATTTATACAGAATAAAGCCATTCAACCTATTGTCCAGATACTTATATATCTAGATAGCTCCCATCACAATTAGATAGGAACTTATGAGATATTTGTATACCTAGATAGCTCCCCTTCTTGATGTATCCCAGCATGCCAGTAAAACAAGAAAGTGCTATCATTCATGTCTTACAGTAGGGAAATCAACAGAAGTGAGACACAACATTTTGACTTTTCTATCATCACTCTAAGTCTCAGTAAAGCAGATACTCAAGCATCTCCCTAGCCCTATTAGCCACTTGACCTTTCTGCCATACTGCATGTGGGACTGAAGGTGTTCAGAGTTTAGGACAAATCCCCTATAGCTGGTGTGGAACTGTTTTGGCAAAAAACTGTGCCATCTGGAATCCCTTCTGGGGAATGATATTGCGGAGGGCAAAGTCAGTAGCCTATATGCCAAAAATCTGTTTCCACCACTAATGTAAAGGGTTTGATAACAACACAATAATATTCCTCCTTTCTGGCAGCTGTGCTGTCAAGGTTATCTAACATGATCATAAGTGAGAAACAGTGAGAGACTTTTAAGAAATACTCTTATTCAATTTATAATTTAGTGCTCTTGCAGTATTCTTTTTCTGTCACATTAAATATTTATTACAAATAAAGTTAATATTGGACCTATTGGGACAGCACATTTAGAGCCAGAAAAAAATAATAAACTCAAGGTAGAACATAACCTCTGCAAGTAAATGAGGCTTAATGGCTCATCTCCAGGGTAGTAATTATGATCTCTGATGCTAATCACCTTTACTTCTCTCTGCTAACTAAAACATCTCTTCTTACTTTTACAGCCTGATATGCTTCTAAGAAACAGAAGTATAGAATATATAGAGTACTATTTTCATCTTTCCTGGATTTTTGCCCCATATTTTTGCACAGTAAAGAATGACGAATAGATGACAATAAGGCACTCAGAGCTAAAAAGCCCCAAGTCTCTTGCTTTGTCTACTTGGTGTTTACTGTTATGCCAAATGTTACTTCTTCCCATCGATATGTGGTTGTGAAATGTGTTAGAGAGAGGATGACAATCCTTTTCTGTTTATATAGCATGTCCTATCGGAGGAAATTAAAGTACTTTGCAGGTATTAATTAATGATCAAATATGATTTTCCAAATTAAAAACTGAGGAAATTTTGGTGACATTACTTTTTTTTTTCCCCACTGCTCTATCACTTAATCCTGACCTTGCAATACTCCTAACTTTCATTTAGTTTCAACTATTAGTGAGATCATGCTGTGAACTAGATGAAAGAACTCATATGGCACAAAAACCCTGCAAAACAAATGTTCCTTGGATTTTTTTTTTTAAACCAAACTAGTTTAGAGTGCAGCAGCTTTCTTGACACATCTAGCAGCATAGGAACAGAAACAAAGTGTAGCAGTCAGCAGAGGCAGGAATATCATAACCCAGTATTATTTCAGCTCTGTAACATGAAACCATGGTCTGACATAACCTGTGAGTAGCTGACATAACCTGTAAGTAGCAGATTCGCATGTGGAATCACCTCACCGATCTGCCACAGGCTGTCTTTGCTGATAGAATATGCAATAATCTTTTAATTAAAAAGAAGGCTTCAGTTTCCATACAGACTTAACTTAGCCTTGTCAGTGTAGCACCCAAGCATTTCTTTTATCTACATTCCAGCAAGTAGGTGAGGATTTCCCCAATAGTGAGGTGCCTGTGGTCACACATCAAGCGTGAGCAGAGCTAAGACTGGAGTTCAGCTCTCACATGTGCCAGTTTTACGTTCTTGATTTCAGTGGAATGCTTGCTGATTTACACAGGTAAGAGGCAGAAAGCAGTGATGGCATCCTGTTATTCTAACTTCAATGCTGTTCTTACACAAGCAAAAACTGTAACATGGTTGAGAGTATCCATATAGCTAAGGGCTTAACTTACCTTGTACAGTATTGAGTCACAGACACAGAAGATGTCAATGATGATGGCATTTTCAAGCAGGGGAAGAAGATGGTCAGGCATTCCTTGCCAAAAATGCAGTAAGAAATGCTGAATCTAAAGGAGTAGGAAGCAGATTCATGGACATAAATAATGCTTTCTTGGCTCTCTGTGCATATATACCAAGAATGCGTGTTCAAACAGCCTTACCTCTTCAAAGTTCCCATTAATTGCATTGTCAAGGACACACTGACAGTGTGTTTTGTACATCATGATAAGAGTATCTACCTATTTTGGAAGAAAAAAAGGTTAAACAGTTTCTTAGCTCTCCCCTTTGCTGCTATAGCGATCTACGTTTCTGCTTTCTGTAGCTAGTATTTAAATATAGAATATAAACTGTATTACAATGCATATTTACAAATAAGCAGTCAGTATACCCAGAAGTGATGAGGAGGCCACTCATCTCTAGTTTTTATCAACATCTTTAAGTCTCAATGCTATTGTCAGAAATGTAGTATCTGAACCTGTATGCACTGTGAAAATGTGGATATTGAAGTAAGACAATAGCTAGATTAGCCAGTCAGATGGTAAATTCACCTTTCTGAAGCTAAGATTAATCCCAAAGAGTGGTGCAAGTTAATCATTAGGCTACTATAGGCGTCTGTGAGTGTTCTGAAACATCATGTAGCTGGACAAATGAGAAAATAGCTGCCAGTCATTTGGTCAAAGTTTAATCACTGCCTTACAGGAACAGAACTTTAAAAAGCAGAACTCCCTTTCATCTCATCTGGCTAATTTATCTGAGTGGAGTGTTCTCTTATTTTAATAACTGTGAAGAGGTATTACAAGGCTTTGTAAAAAATGGTAGTGCATTTTAAAATTTGTAGCAAATTATAAAACTAAAAATTTTTAAAGTATATTAAGGAAAGAAAAATGCTAGCAAAACCATTCTTATGGTCGAGAAACATGGAAAGTTTGTTACAACTTGTGAACTCCTCTAGAAAACCAAAATCAGGTTTTGAATGAACCCAATACCATGTTATTTCAATAGGTTTAGCATACGGACTTCCTTGAAAACAGACCTTGCAGACTTTCAGAGCTGCTTCTGTAACTACGTATCTTTGAAAAACAATGTCAGAGGGTGAGATTCAAGAATATTTTAAAGAATATTTTTAAAAGGTTGATGGAAGTTTAAAGTTTGGGTAAGTCTTCTTCAGAAACATAAAATACAGAAATCATCAATCTATTTTAGTGCAGACTGATACAATTCTGGACCCCCCAGAGATTTCAGTTGCATGCATTTTCTTATGTTCAATGCAGGAGTCAAACTTCATGTACAGGATCTCTTCAACAGAGCACCTAAATATCTTAAGTTCAATAACCCTTTGACACATAAGCTGAAGGAGGGGAAAGAAAACAGGAAATAAGAGAACAAAGAATGAGGAAAGAGCAGCAAGGAAAGAGAGAGGGAGACACACAGAAATTCATTCCTCTTCCCACAGCCTCTTCATAACTCCAAGAGTCTGTCCTCAGAGTCACCCCCACAGCGCTGTTGAGCCCTCCCATCACCTGGTCCCAGCATCACAGCAACCGCATGCTGCTGACCCAAAATTAAGAGAAAACGAGTTGCATCTTCACTGTTGGAGTGGTAAAACCCAGTTTTGCTTACACTGCTGTGTTGGGTCTTCAAGGAACCTCAAATGCTCTTCAGATGTAAATGTTACAAGAATGCTGTATATATGAGAGGCATCAATGCACAGACGGAGACTGTAGCAGCAGGTAATGCACATTGCCGAGTACAGTTCTTGGGCTTTCTTTAGGAACTGTAAGATTTCCAGCTAATATCTCTCTACTACAGATAGTTCCTTTTGTTTAGCTCCTCGTAACAGGAATCCTAGGCTTTACTACTTTCCAGAACAAACTTAAGAGGAAGTGTTCATAAAATAGCTTTAAAGCGACATATATCAAGGCAGCCACCATCATGACATGTACTGGAGGCTAAATTGTTCACAATGTGTACCAAAAGGTTTCTAGCACAGTTCAGGGATGTAGTAGCCTGTAATGTGACCAGAAACAAAACAGACAAAACACATGCCAGCAATACTTCTAACTGAACAGTAACCCTTAGGATGAGCAATACTGAATATTGACTTGAGAAATACAATTTTACTAATTTTAAAAAAAGAATTTCATGTTTTTAGAGTCTCTTTTAAAACAATGAATGAAAGAGAGTAAAGTTCATCTACTCATTTGTTGTGAATTATTTGTTCTGATCTAATCGGAACAAAATTTACCTTAAATCCAAAGGCATTTGGAATGAATACAACTCTCAGTTATTTGTTTGTTTTGCTCTCCCCGTCTTACATACCATCAGTCTGTAAAATACTAGGCCAGTTAATAGGTAAATAATTCAACCACCTTTCCAGTGGAAAGCCAGTTAATCGGTGTTAGTAAAGGCTTGCCCCCTCTATAAATCAGTCACCTCTGTTTGATTATGGACATTTCTGGCTCTTTCATGTCAATACCTCAAAGGCTACGATATGAAGAAACATTCTGTGGTAATTTTTGATCTGTAACTCGGAAGAGAAGTAGCTCACATTTTACCTTGTCTTTGGAAATGCAGCCTTGAAGCAAAAGGTGTTGAGCACTTGGAAACTCTGGAAGGAGAGTTCCAGTTTTGGAACTCAGAGAATATTTACGAGTGAAACCACCCTGAAATGGAAGTGAAAAAACAGGAACACTGAAATAGATAATATAAAATCAATTGAAACCAACAATTCATGTTAAACTTGCATATTATAAGTCTCTCAACATTCCAGAATATTTGCATTCAGATAGTCCTTCCAAACTATTGATCCTTATCCAGATCTGGAATCCAGCTCAGGAAGGTAATTAAATATGTGCTTAGTTCTAAACTCTGCCAAACACAGTTTTCAGAGTGATGTAGCCTTTAGCCACATTACTTCACTGAATTCTACAAGTTTTGGATTTAATCTGTATTTAAAAGCTGAAGTAGAATACTAGTCTCCTCTACAGTATGGACTGTGATATCCTCAGGGAGACCCTAAGTTTTATTTAATGTATATCTTTCTAGTGCAAGGATCTAGAGTACTGGAAATATTATTGTTCTCCCTTGTTCTCTTCCAGCTCTGACAGCACGGCAATAGTGATTTCTGCTAGTTTACTATAACCACTATTTTAGTTTATCATAAGGTTTTATATTTTATGGTGTTATGGATGTGACGGTATGTAGGGTCTATGGGCACTTCTGAACTAGGTATTTATTACATAGCTCTCTGTGGCAGACTTGACACGAAGCACCAGTTTTGTATCTCAGTAAGAATGATATTCCCAGCTGTTCAGTGTTCTCCAGTTACTTTTTTAAGACACGGTCAATGCTGACGTGGAGACAAGATAAATTTCTCCTCAATTATGCTGAATCTGAGAGTTTCTTTCAATTCTTAGCATGCATCTCTTAAGCTTTAACATGCGATATCTGAAATTTCATAGACACATCTTGTACTAGTTACAGACTGAGAAAAGATCTTGAATAATTATTAGATGCTGACCTTTGGAGAGATGGGATTGAAGGATGAAACAACGAGTAGCCTTGTATGTGTGGATACTGATTGTTAAGCGATATATGGTAAATCAACCCTTGTTTAGGTTCCTAACCTAATACTCTCTCAAAATCTGATTTATCTAGTCAGTAAAGCTGAGCAGTAACATTCTGTAGTGATATAGTGTTACTATGCTTAATGCGCACCACATTAAACTTATTAAGCTCTCAAATAATATAATTAAGATGAAATCTTCATCCTCAAGAGAAGCAATAAAATCTGTATTATGATTCTGTCCTTACTGACTGAACTGTACTTATTCTCACAGGACTGCATTCAAACCTAGAGAATACTATTTGGCTGAAACCCTTTGTTCCATTTTAGCCCACCCAGTCCTTATGCCAAGGCAGTGTACAAAGCCTTGAGCAGACCTCCTGCATATTCCTGTGACAAATTCACTACTTCTGTGCAGATTCCCTTTGTACTAATGGATGGAATTTATGACCATGCACGAGGCATTTGAACGGTACGTGAAGTGCCCTTTTGCTACCCCTTTGCATGCAGTCAGATTTCACTGGCAGGTATCTAGTGTAACATATAGTATAAAAGTGTACAAAAGGGAGTATTTTCCTATAAATGTTGAATTGAAGGCCAGTTTCAAGTGAAATTCTCCTGAATACTGCACTCAGAAACCTATAGCTGTAACTGACTTACTCAACATATATATCTCCCTATTTTTGTAATGTGAGATGTCTGTCAAAACAAAAACAGACAGCAAGGAACAAAAGCATACATTATATAAACACATTTTGCCTGTGCTATCTACTATTCAAATATATACAAAGCTCTAAGTCAAAGAAATTATAGAAATTTAAAAACATTAGCACATCTTCATGTCAATACTTTTGCAGTTTTATAATTGCCTATCAGTATCAGGAGGTTTGGGGTTTTTTTTAATTACAGGAGTAATCTCAATGATTTTATTATGCAATTACCCATGAAATATATTAAAAGCTCTGATTAAAAGGGATTAGTTCATTTAAAAGAAGGCAGTGATGGGGATGGGAGGTATAAGGGAAAATAATCTGCAATGTTTTTTACCTTGCTAATGGACTTATATGACTGTGACTCAGTTCTAGGCTTAATATTTTAACCCACTGCCACTTGCTCTTTCAATTTAATGCCATCTGTTTCTAATGGCCATTTAACATTAAGATAATGACAGTAATAATATCTGCCTAATTAACCATGCAGACTCTAATGGTGCACTAACTGGTTTAGATAAAAGAATTTGCTGATATCTCCCCCTAGAGAGAGAATACTAGAAAATGTGATAAAATATACCAGAAGTAAACAGTGTCCCTGGCACTCAACAAGTGTTCATTCAAATGCCATTTACGCAGTATATTTAGACAATCAGTGCTTTAACATCTTTCCAATGTCTTTATGTTCCTACTGAGAATTACACCTTACGCAATCATTGTAAAGCTTTCTGAAATACCTAATCGCATGTACTTTCAAGTAAATTAATAAGGATATAGCTATCACCTGTTCACTTTCATAGAAAGTATGATGCCAATTTTTCAGTACTACACTGAGATTATTAAAACTCAGGTTTGACCATGAAAGCCCTTTTTTTCTTTTAAGACCTGTCTGAACCATTTCAGACAACACAGAGCTGGACAATCAGAAACTCATACTGATGTGTCCTTTCTCACTTATTTCCACTGACTTCTCTGTGATTCTTTTTCTGATAGGACAAAGATATTGAACTTCGGGGCAGAAACACGAAGGGTTTATGGGACTGTCAATTCCCACACAGACTGGGAATGCCACATCACAGATGAAAGTAAATGTGCATTTATTTATGCCAAGAGAACCAGAAATTTTCTGTCCCAAAACTCTGAAAGAATGAGTGCTGTGGTACTGCTCACAAATCCTTTAATATGCTGGGGATATCCTGTGGCATAGCACTATCTCTTTTTGATAAGATAGCTGATTATCTGAACAGGGAAAATGCAGCAGATCTAATCTATCTGAACCTCACCAAAATACTTGACGTGGTGTCACCATGGGAAACTATTAGTTATGCTGGTGAGAATGGGGATTAGTACAAGAATGTAAAATGTTAAAGAAACTGGCGCCAGCTGAAATGCTAACAAGTTGTGCTGACAAGAAACTACTGGGTTGAAAAAGGATCGAAGTGAAGATTCTCAAAGATCCGACATGGGGCTGATCTCATAGAGCATTTCATAGATTAAATTGGCTGACATGAGCTAATGAAATCATCTGTAAAGAGGAAGACCAAGAGGTCATGTAGAAAGATCTGGATGGCTTTGAGATAATGGCAATAAAGTGGGTGAAAATCAATAGAGCAAAGCTACACTCCCGGGGACTAATAAGAATTTCTGTTATCAGGTAGGAGTTGCTTATCTGGAAATGAAAAAGCAGAAGGACTTGCTATGTATCAGCTGATCACAGAGGGTATATTTCGTCTGGTAAATTAAATGGTGTCAGGAAACATTCCCAGGCAATATTGGAACAGTATGGCCCCAGTCATCCTGTTGGCCCATGTCAGTTGGAGTCTCCCGCACAATTCCTAGTCATGCTTCAACAGTTACTACATGCTACAGACTTTTCTCCCTGGCAATGTGTCTGAGAGGTGCCTATGTTGTTTTGTAGGTTCAGGAGTTTAATAATACGGATGCAGGCTATTCCGTGCCAGTTAACATGCATCACAGAACAAACCTGGGAGCAATCCTTAACCCTTAATGTATAATAATCCTCAATTTCCTAGTATAAATATGACCAGAATGACAGTGACTATACCATAGTATACAGTAGTGAAAATGTAGGCTACTTGTGGGGAAAAAAAATACCCAAACCAAACAAAAACCAAATGCAGTTCTAGGGTTCATCAGAAGGGATATTTCCAATAGAGACTGAAGAGATGCTGTTTACAAGACTTTATTATTTTTTTTCTCTAAAGGTATTCAAATTGCAACAAGTACAGTGAAAGGCCACAAGGCTGATCAGAAGTGACTAAAAGCTGCTGCTTGTTCCATCCAGCAAGGAAAAGCAATGAAAAGACATAACACAGGAAAATGCCACAGAGAGCAAAAAAATAGATAAAGATAATCCTGACCAGGAGGGATAAAATTCAGTTTATTTTAAAAAAAAACCCTTTGTTTGGCTTCCAATCAGAGAAATGAGATTCTGTAAAAAAGTCCTCCTGCAAAAGTAATGGATGCAAAAAAAATAATTTAGAGCTCAACCCTTTGCTTAAGAGGGTCTATTATGAACCTTCATCATTATAAGGAACTGGATTGGAACAGGAATGACAAATGTGCCTTCCGATATTATTTTGACTATTTGAAGGAGCAAATACTCAGCTTCATGAAAAAAAGTTTTGCAGATTAATTTTTAACAAAAAATATTGCTGTAATTTTCAAAGAAATGAATGCGAAGAAAACCACAGGTCACACAATATTTGGATTGCAACAGAAATGAAATAAAACAGGCTAGAGCACTTACCTCATTCTTTAACTTGCTTCCAGAGAACCTTTGAAAATAAACACATTTGATTATTTTTTCATAAGCAGAACATTTTTAGAGTTTGTGTATATATACACACATATGAAATAAATATATAAAATAGATCAATTAGAAAAATGATCACATTTCTCCAAATGTAATTCTAATAAAAATCATGCTTTTTGCCTAACTTCTTCCTTTGGTTTGCAAGTGCCTGAGAATATCAGAAAACCTACTGATGTCTTCTAAAACATGAGGATTCAGATCATTGAGCCGATGGTAAAGTATAAAACCCAGTTTCAGTTTTTTCTTTGGATTTTTCAACTTAACAAATATCAGAAGGGTAGCATAGGTGCGAGTCCATAAGGTCTTTACCGGGAAATACATAGAATTTTTGATACAGCAGAGTAAATTCAGAGTAGAAAAAAATGTATCTAGAATTTACACTTTTTGGGAAAAATCATAGTGATTTTCCATTCCTTTTCACCACTGTACTATTTGATGCAGGTGGAATGCACTCCTGAGATCAAAGATTTCCTGTCAAAAATGTGGTGCACTATAGTGAATGTCCTATTAAGAGTCCAACTGACAGATTGCCAGTGAAGTCACTGGACTACCAGGCAACTCTTCAGTGCATAAATTAGAAAGCACACATTTAAAATTATAGCTACTAAACTAGAGAATGTGTAATGATAGAAATTCTAAAGGATCAGTAAAATGATAAATGTTTGATTATTGCTAGATCCTTTTCTGCTAGCTGCCAACTGATAAGATACTGTGAGCAACGTGAAGCCTTATAATCATTAGCGGCAATATTGTGATTTCCTCCTGTTGAGATGCTCTGCTGATAGAACAGAAAACCAGAGGCTGGGCAGTTGTGGAATTCCTCCTGCCCAGGCCAAGCACAGGCACCTGACAGTTCCTATCCCATGATTATCCAGCATATGTTACCTGCAGAGTTCCCTTGGTTGTTATTAGATGAGTATGGAAGAAGACATCATTCAGTTGATTACAACATGGAGAAAATTAGCTCCATAGCTGGATGTGTTTGTTATGGACTGGATTTCGACATGTGCAGCAAAATGTACGCAGAATGTACAGCAAAAACACACAGTAGCACCTGCTAGCATTGCTCCTCCAGAGCCTTAATTCCTAGCTAATGATCGCTTTCACACCATGCTGTGGATACTAATGATTTTTGGTGTTAGGTATGCCTTCTTCACAGTGCAAGGATATTTTAATATTTAAAGGAAATGGGAGGTCAAATTTACAGTGGAACTTAAGGATTCAGGCATCTGCAAACCTGTGTTTAAGGACTATTGTACTCAGTTCAATTACTTAAATACATGATGAATGACAATTCAGTTTGAAATGGCAGTAGAGGGTCTATATTTAGGCAGCTGAACTGAGGCCCATTGCCCCTTTCTAATCTTTTGACAAGCTGCCATCTAACATGCAAGCCTTGTAGTAAAGGCCTCCATATGCCTGTATTTGTGCATGGGCATGGCGTGGTCTGATACCATCATCAACCCATATCTTTTCCCTGCCTACTTCTGCCCCAAGCTTGATCCAGGAACCATTTTTATATCTCACCAATCAGAACAGTTTTTATGACACATCATTATATGCAGCAGCCAGCAACTGAGAGATTCACTCTCAATTTTGAATCCTCACACTGCCTGACTCTTTCCTTACCAAGTGCTTGCTCTTAACCCCAGGCTACTGCATCACTCTCTTCACACATACAAATCCAGCCACAGTGATGGCTCAGACTGTGCAAAATGAGCTTTTGAGCTTCTGTTCTAAATCAGCCAGGAAGGCAATTTGACTGCTGGACCCTGAAAATTCAACATCTCATACATGAGAGCATAAAAGTTCTAGTGGATCCTAGTGAGTGCTCCTGAAAATCTTCGTACCTGTGCCATCTTTATGTGACCACATAGCATTGGAAATCCAGCCATGGGGAATTTTGCATAACCTCCACTTTCTTTGCATTCATTGCTGCTCGATTGTGCAAGGACAGAGCTTTACATGAAAAGTAAAAGCTGACAAAAGCTGAGGACCGAGTGATTATATTCCCTTACATGAAAATAACTGTCATTTAGTCAATTAAATTAGCAATTTGCTCAAGATAATTCCGTATTACGAAAGAACCTCATCTCGCAGTGTACCAGCAACACCTCCACAGCTCTGGATAAATACTGGACAAGGAAATGGCATATCCCAGTCTATTATACCTTAAGTCTTGCAGTGGAGAGACACCTCCTTTTAAACATCATTGGCAACATTACACTCAATTTTTTACACTTGCCCTATTGTTTGGAAAAAGTCTCTTTGGATATAACCTAAATTTGTCAGCAGTTGGATTTTCTGTGTGTGATTATAAACTCATTTATTCCTTTCCTTTCTCGGAGTCCTCACTTAAACAGGTATACTGCCGTAGACAATGAAAGCCATCATTCAAGCCATATGTGAACAGAGACATTTGTTTTACAAACTATTAATCTTTGGCAAACCAACAGGCAGCTATCGTAACATATTGATCCTGCTAGCTGTCCCTTAAATAAATATAATTAGAGCTTCCTGGGTAAGGTTTAAATTGATATTAGCCAGTCAAAAGACCTGCAAATATTATTCTACACTGACCCCTCCCTCCTGCCCACAGGTGCCAGCTTCACACCATTCTTCAGACGTTTCATAATGGGAAGTTGTCCTGGGGAAAGAACTCAGAGGGTGACACACAAGCAAACAAAATGAGACAAGTGTTCTGGAAATGGAGTTTTGCTGCCTTACACTAACTTGAACAAATTCTCTACTGGTAGAAGTCAATGCAGTTCTACACTGACTGAGGTGGGGCCATTCTGGGTGATATCAGCAAAAGATCTAGATCAACAAAACAAAATCAGTGTCTTTAGGGAGAAAACTGCTACCTAAATCTGGGAATGTCAGACATTGAGATATGCAGCAATACTAGTTCTGATATCAACAACAACTACTGTCCTACAAATACCTTCCTAAGAGAAAGTTGAAGTTAGACCTTCACTGACTAAGTCTCAGGAGTTATGGTATTGTACCTGGTTAAGCCTTTTCCAGAATACACAGAGTGGTAATACGCGCTACTTTCTTTAATGCCAATTCCATAATAGTGATATCTGTGGGGAGAAAAAAGAAAAATAAAAAAGGAGTGTTTATGAGTCACATGTCAAGTCAAGCAAACTGACAAATTGATCTTCAAAGGTTTCTGAAAACTCTTCCTTAACTTCTCTTTCACTGACATGGAACAGAATCTGGTCTCATCGGAAACAGTATTGTCATGATTTGATCCAAATTTCAAGGCTGGGACCTTTTTTGAATTTAAAACTATTATTGTCTTACAAGAACGTAGCTGGAAGAGCAAATCTCCTAGAAACATGCTACATCTCTTTTCCCTAATACACATTCTCTTTCATTTTACTTCTTTTGTTGAAAGGGTGCTGGGTTTGATCTACTGGGTTTATCTTATCAGGCTTGCCCCTGTTCCATTTTGACACTCCCTCAGAGTACTTTTCCATTGAAAATAACTAACCAGTGTACCCTATAAATTAGTGTTCAGCCTCCTATGACTAAAAATGCTAATAAGTCATTCATTCATTCTTTCAGGTTGTACGGTGACCGACTGCTGAAATATTTAGCTGCTTACGCAGTTGTCATCCATATTTGCCTTCCTTGCTGCTCTCCTAGAAATTATTGCTCCCAAACAGGGCTGGAAGAAGGAAACACACCTACTGCTCAGCCTCTGCAGTGCTGAGCCAAACACCTTAACCAAAGACACTATAGAGGGTGGATTGGTGCCAAGAAAACTGTCTATGCTGTAGACACTTACTACTTTCCACTCACCTTGCTAGAAAAGAAGTGACCTTCAGGTGAAGGGCAGGAGAGCAAACTGGGGGCAGCTCTTTCTTTACAGGTCATAGCAAAGTTTGCTTGAGTTCATCTATCAAAGGTGATTAGGCCCTGTCTTATGAATTCCACTCAATAGATTGGAAAACTGATTGCGTTAAACCAAATTTGTCTAAGAACATTATGGACAGCATACTCAAGATCCTGTTTTTTACTAAAGTTAGCTTGAAAACATCCCAGCAGCTGGTTCACCTGAACTGCTTTAAAGTAACACTTGTAGTTCAAGTACATTGCACATAAACCAAGCCTAACATGGAGACAACCTTTGCAACATATTGCACTAATTTCACTGAAACCTCTCAAAAACCTGAAGAAATTCACTGTTAAGACAAAAAGCCCCAAACAAATAGTTCATAGAACAAATAAATAAAAGTTTTCAGTTCACCTCTGCTCTTCCTGGTGATGCCCATTAAAAAAAAATCATGATCTTACTGTTTGTTCTTGTATAGGACAGTCACAGGTAAGAACAAAACCCTCAAATGCTCAATATTTGCAAAAGTGACTAAAGGCATTAGATACACATTATATTTTAGAAAATGGTCACTAGGTTATATATCTGCTTAGCCTAGGTAGCTTGGAAAATCTCAGCTGAAACAGTCATTTTCTTTCTGGACAGGCTGTTGTGTGCATTCAGGATTTTACAGCCAAGAAATGTGACAGCAAATGGCTGCTGGTAAACATAACAGATTTTTCTGTTGGCCTGAAACTGGTGAGTTTACAGAACACCACTAGATCACAGTAGTACTTGGCAACCCATAGGAAGGCCAAAATTTTCTCATCTATTTCTTTACTGTTAGTTTTCCTGCCCTGTAAGTGGGCAAGGGATGGTGAGGTGGTGAACTAAACATTTTAAAATATTTGTTAATACTCAAAAGCTCAGCTATAAGAACATCTGCTCACAACAATTCCCTCTTTATCCATTAAAGTCGAGAGTTGACCGATCAAAGCAAAGTGACACCTCAAGAGGGTTTAGGATGACAGTGGGACCTTTCATTATATGTCATAAAGCTGGACAGTTGACATCCATTTCACATACAGTACTGTGTCACCTATGTTGTGAATTAAAACCTAAGGTTTTCAACAACTACTTTTGCTTTGGGAGTCTTAAACAGATTGACTTGGACTAAAGACCTGGATCTGGAAATTCCTAATATTTGACAGCGTTCTGACACAAATCCTAAAGGCATGAACTTTTTTTTTCTTTCACGAAAATAATGTAATTTAGATGTGACACAAGAGGTATTGACAATATACATATATGGATTCTTTGAAATAACAGTATTTACTTAGTCTTGACATTGCAAAGGTTGTGCATCGAATAGGATGAAAAACAAAATAAAACTGTGACCACTTATTTAATAGTGTTATCTGCACATTTGTCATTGGCTATGTAAGCAAGCAGTTGCCTGCATCTCATTCCAACACCCTAAATTTCCCAGTTTCAATCACATGCCATTTTTAAACAAAAATAAAGCTTCATGCTTTAAACACAAATTTGGAATTCCCTCTTGCTAAAGTTGGAATGGGTCACAGGCAAGGAAAAGCATTACTTCTTTACAAAGTTTGGAATCAATAGTTAGATTCTTCAAAATCTAATTCAATATTGACATATTTGGGCTAGAAACAGGAAATACTGCATGAGTTGGATCCTCATGCTTCCAGTGGTAGGCAGTATACATATTCCTGCCCTAGAATGCCCCAAAATATCAGAATTTACCATTGTGGCATTTTGCTACATACAAAACAGTATTTTTCTGTACCTATTCAGTATCTTAAAGGCATTATCATGCTGATTTCCTTCAGTGAGTTGTGTAGTTAATTTTTGGTACCAAAAAATACAACTTTCAAGTCATAATTTAGCGAGCAGTTGTGTGGTACTTAATTGCTGGCTGGAGTTAAACCATGACATGACACAGAAGCAATTAAAAAAATTATAATCTGTATTTTTCAAGCTCTGTCTGGCATACTTTAGACAGCAAAAAGCTATAAATATTTTTATTCTCTTACAAGCCAAAGTAATTAGCTGAATAACTTATTTTGGACTCCCTGTTGAGAGTAGTATACCCATCCCAGACACACCGATAACGTCTTAAACCTATGACTTCAAGTACCTTCTTTCTGTCTCTTTATATGCATATTTCTATGTGTATAGACAGTATATATGTATTCTACTGTATTTCTATTGTGTCATTAATAAAATTAAACTGGTCATCATAAGGAACTTATTCTCAGTTTATGTAACAAACCTTTTAAAAAACAAGCTGAACTGCTTTCCTCTTTTAATTTCAGTGGTTTGTTGTAACATATGTTCCTATGCAACTAGTAGCCCTGATTTTAGCATACACTGACACAAGTGATAGCTGATAAGGATACGATAGGCTTAAGCTGTTCAGGGACTTGCAATAACTTGTTATCACAGGGCCAGCTGCCATATCAGTTTTATTAACCCACTAAATCACTCCTAATAAATAAGATAATAGTTTTCAGACACGATGGATAAAAGCTAAGATTCATCATTGATCAAAGTCTACATAGAAATTAAATTGTAACTTGAACTGAGTCTTCTGTGTCTATGGCCTGAGCAGTATGTACGTTTTCCTAAAGAGCTGCTCCAGGTAATTCATGTACTGTGAAGATCACAACTGAACTCCAGCAGTGACCACAGTACAGTCAGCATTACCAGTGCAAAGAGGCAGATTCAGAACCTGCTGCACAGACAACTTTGCTTATGAAATACTAATCTAAGACACCACTTTGCAGTATTTATTGTGCTGGGTCTTCTTCCACTCAGCCTGAATATAAAATCTTCCCCTACATTCAGCAATATGGAGTGATTAGCATGGACATGAAAGATGAATGAACTTTGTTAGCAAATTTTCTCTTAGCTGGAGTACCTTCTTGGCCAGATGTTCAAATGAGTGTTTTAGCAGACGCTTCTGCACAAATGGGGTTTTGGATGTAAACACAAAGAGAGGGAGAGACTCTGACTTCTAGGAGTTCTAGGATTTATGAGACCCATTTTTAAGTCTCTCCTTCACCCAGAACAGGAGATGACAAATGCTGCTTGGAATCGGAGGAGGAACACTTGTGTATCTCACACCTTCGAGTAGCACCTGTATCCCACACTTAGAGCAGAAGTTCTTTCTCAAATCCAATTCATGCTCATGGGAGTCTTAGAAAGAGTTTGATCTTGTTTTGCTGTGGGAGAAAAACAGCTTTTGTCACCTTGAAGGTGACGGAAAAGGGAACTGATTTTCTTTGCTTTCTTTTGACCACAGCCAGGCTCTATCGATAAGTTACTGTGCAAGCATGGAGTGTGCAGCACGGAACTCTGTTCCTGGGGAGTTAGCTTTTCTTTGCAATATAAGAACAATACTTACATTGGAGAGGAATTGTCTTTTCCATTTCATGCTTTGGCAGCACCTGGCTCAGTACAGCCCTGGACAATGATCGGAGCTCCGAGGGAATACCACAATACTGGACATCATTGTCAGAAACAGTTAGTGCTATTACTGCTCCTACTAACATTGTATCGAAATAATGATAGCCACAACAGAAATAAAACAATGTCACTACACTACCATGCATTAAAAAAATAGGATATAATTGCTAGTAGGAAGTGTCTGTTACCAGTCCCAGTAACCCAGCTTTGTTCCTTACAGAAACAGCTTACAACATTTACAGTCCATTCTGACACAGAAGCAGAGGGTATCTGAAACTGATGAACAGTCCCTTAATTTCATTATTAACTTAATGGAAACACTTTTGTAAATGATACTTTTGTGATTAACTGCTACCTGGTGAAAAAGAAATTAATTTGCTCCTCAGTGAGACTTTGGTTCTGAGGGGAATATGGTCCACAACATCAGAGAGAAGGAAATAATAATCAGAGATTTTTAACTTATACTGCCACTTCTCCATGACCACTTGCTTCTGTATTCAGTCTCTGAAGTGGAGATATGGTCACCTGTGCCTTTTGTGAGGCCTTTTTTTGCACAGCAAAAAACAACGTAAATGTATCTTAGTGGAAATGACAATTGCAGAGGAAAAGTCTCTGAGGAAAATGGGAAAAAAAAAAAGTAAAAAATGCCAGATGTTCAAACAAAACCTGCTGATGCCTCATCCCTTTGAGGAAATTGCTCAAGAACAGTTAATCCATATGAAAATATGGCACATAATACCACCAAGGTCAGTAGGGATATGGGATCTGCTGAAGAAATGCTGGGCATGGCTAATACTGTTAAAGGGGCATGTAGTGACACATGTCCTAACACAATTAATTTTGTAGCTACATTCCCACGTCAAAAACTAGATTTGAAACATATCCCTTCACTTAATAGACAGTGTCTTACTGTGCTTTAAGTTATGCAGATATATGATACGTTTTGGAGGCTTGGATTCTGATTGGATCTCATTTATCAATTTATTAGATATGTCAGATCAAAAATAAAATAAGCATTTGGGAGGCTTATCCACTTGTATTCTCTCATTCATTATAACTTGAAGGTGATTCTCCATATATGTTAGGTTATGAACCTGAGTAAGACTTACTTAACTGAGGCATTGATGAATTAGTAAGTTGACAAAAAAATTCCTGCACGTATTGTGAATGCCAGATTTCCTAAAAACTTAAACACAACATCAGCAGAAGCTGACAAAGTCTCTATCAGCTTATAACTAACCACATCACAGCAGACAATATATGAAATCCCTCTTTTCCCCCATAAACAACCTTTCTAACAGTAATTCTCCTCAAAACCCCTCTATTCATCATCTGTAAGTCATCTACAGAAAAGAGAAATTAGCTTCAGATCCAGTTTTCCTCTATACAATACAGATTGTGTAGTCTCTCCTAAAAAAAATAATCTATGGATTACAAATTCGTAAGACTGACAGAATCTATGAAAGAACTGTTCCCTGTTAAAAAAGAAAAAATATTCTGTGCAGGCTTTATTTCCTTTGGATTTTATTTTGATTAATGATTATTTAAAATAAATGAGACATACTCGAAATATAGAATGTCTTCATAAAAATTTGGAATTGAAATTCTTCCCCACCTTTGTTTATATTCCAGCAAAACCTAAAATTCACAAATGACAGCTCCTATGCATTCTTCAGCAAAACTAAGGTGGAATCAACTGGCTATTTCTTTTATTTCTAAGGCAGAAAAAAAAACAAGCGTAGAAACATGAAACAACGCCCCAAAAGTATAAAAGTAAACAATGCATTTTTCAGACATTCCTAATACATTTCAAAGCACTTAGGAAAACTAGTCTTGCACTTTTTTTTTCCTTTTCAGTCTCCTTTCATTTTGAGTTTTGCATATAAACTACTGACAGGCAAGAGTAACTTTGTCTTTCAAGGCTAAGTTTTTCAAAATAAAGATTTTTTCCAAACAAACAGAATGCTTGAGTTTCTTCTATAGCTACCAGTATTCTGGTTTTCTATCTTATTTATTAGCAAAATGTTTCTTCAATAATTTTCTGGGTTTTAGTTTTTTTACAGTAAGCCATCAACCCTATGCTTTCTTCCGTCAGTCAGTGATACCTCTATTTATCTTATGGAGTTAAAGGTAGTTAAAGGCATGCATCTCCTAAAAGATAGCCATTAATAATAAAAGTTTAATTTCTGTGTATACACAGAAAGCTGTACACAATATCTGTCCTAATTTGTTCCTCATAGCAATGTCTTATATTTAGGAAAACCTGTTTTGAACTCAATAGAAATATATATGGAGAAAGATGTGGTCTAAATTTTTTGGGGGACTGGAAACCATGAAGATTTTTGAGACTTACTTTAACAGAACAAAATTATTTCAGTAGTCCTGTTTTATGTAGAATGATATGGGCACCTTATTTAGGTTTAAATATTTTTAAAAAATGGATATTGATAAAACACTGAAATAACAACTTAAAGCACAGCACTCAGAAAAGCTCAGAGTCAGTCTTAGTTCCAGGACAATACAGAGAACTATTATATTTGTGACTCCCCAGGCAGAGATAGAAGTTTCCTAGAAATACCTAGCTCATAGCTTGACACTAGCAATGCCCTAGAGCATTATTTTGACTTCTCTACAATCCTTACATCAATACACCACAGAGTGCTTCATTTCCTTAAGCAGCAGTATTCGCCCATTAAAAAACAAAATCATATTTGGTACAATTCATCAGTCCTTCCTCAGCCATCGATATCAGGATATAGGAGGGAGTGTGGATATCAGGTAATATGCTGATACTGCTGTTCATCACAGGTGTACAATAACTTTATCATGGCCAAAAGAATAATGCCAGAACCAGAAATAATAAAAATTTCACCACAGTTGATATACATAATTATCTGGGATCTATTCCCACAGCTTAATATTCCACAGATCAAATATACAAATTAATTGGATACATTATTTATGAAATGGCTGCACTATAGGTTGTGTAATTTCAGAATTTTTATAAACTGCTTCACAATAAAAAGCAGATGTATACCATATTCCAAATTTAATAGAATGCTTTTTTCTAGTGTCTTCAAATTAATTCATAATGTTATGTAGAGAACACAACAAAAGTTGTTAGATTTGCAAAAGGCAAATAAAATCATAATTAAATTGCACATTATATGTAGAAAGATGAACAGCTGTAACAAAAATATCTGTATTATACAATGGGCTTTTTTAATATATAACATTTTGACATGTATTTGCATTATATTGCATATTTGCATTACATAAATATAATGACAAGGTTTAGAAGCTTAATCAGTTTCATTTAAGAAATGATGCCTGCAGTAATGTTTTCAAACTCAAACTCTGTATCAGTTTCACCATGTACATGGAAGTTATTGCTTGCAGCTTGTCATCTGAATAAGCCCCCCCTGCCAATTAGTATATATTATGGAAACATGGAAACACATGTCATTCCTACAATGTATTCCATAAGCGGGTACGCAGATAATTGTGCCTTACTTTGAATGGCCTCTTGTTCCAAGCCGCCTTGTGGTAAGGAGAGGGAATTTCTGGCGAATGGTCTGAAAAGAAAATACTTGTATTTATTTCTAACACTGGTATACTTTCTCAGCAATCTGCTCATAGAAAAATCGTAGAGTAAATATATAGTCTAATGTCGTCCATGAATATAAATATCTATGACACTGATGTCACAACCTAAACAATTAAGCATGTTTTACACTGCGGGGATCCTTCCATCCTTGTTCATCTTGCAGTGTACCTCCAGTCTTCCCACCCATAAGCTCCTTCCCACCCTTTCCACCTGCTCTTCTTTCTGTTTTCACTTCTACAACTTAAAATCTAAATTTCTTCACCAGGATCCTGTTTCATTCAGGTCCCTAGAGTACATCTGTATCTTTTGCTTCAGTGACCTAAACAGAACCAGGGAAAGATCTGCCTTCTAGCTATTGTTTCAAAAGTCAAATAACTAAAAATAAATTAATTTTAGATTTGAAAAGTGTCACCTGAAAGTTAAAGCAAGCAAATATTTGCCTCACAGGGACATCTGTGTCCTCCACTATCAAAGTGCTGAACAGTCTTATTTATGCTCACTGAAACCCTATGAAAGTTTCTGCTACTTCTATGCTGCACATAAAGAATTCATTTTATATGATTTAAACCAAGTCAAGCAAAACATTCTGTCACTGGACTCCTGAGATTGAGATTAGTGCCCCAAAACAACCTACTCTTCATGTAAAGAATGATGATAGAGGCAAATGGTTTATTAAATAAAAAAGTAATTCAGAAATGGAGGTGGATGCATCTAATAGATCGCTGTCAAAACAATGTTTAAATGGAAAGCTATTGTCTTCTTCATTTAAACTGAAACTGCGTAATAAAAATTAGACATACACTTTCTCAGTATATCCAATTCAAGAGGAAAAAATTAGTAAGTGAACATTTTATGAACTGGATTTTAAATCCATTATTATTATTTAATTAAATTAATGCATTTTGCTATGTATGAACAATGACTAGATTAGCAGTGTTTAAAAAAAGATGATCCTTGAAGCATTTTTGGTTTCCTGTTTCACTAACTACTCAGGATTTAATTTGGAGAGTTCACATCCCCTTTTCATTAAATGATTTCAGGATTAATTGTAGGGAAGGGTAGAAAAGAAGATGAAGCAACAATTTTTCATTCAGGAGCTCTTTGTGTTATTAATTTTTATACCCCTTCTTGTATTGCTTCTTGTGTCACATCTCACTTTACACTGCCTTTAGTATAATTAAAAGTCTCTTCCATGTCAGATCTGGTTTTGTGGAAAGAACCCTATTAATGTCATCACCAAAAAAGAAGAAAGAAAAAGGCAGGAAAAAAAAACAAAACAAGTCCTGGAGAGAATGCTTTTATATACATATAAAATTACAATAAATCAAAGGGAATTTCAGCTTCACTCTCCTGCAAGGTGGTGTCATGAAATCCTTTGGTATGGAACACTGTAGTTAGTTTGATTCCATGTACTTTAGCAGTAGAAAACATGTGAAGTTGAGAGGCATTTTGACACCAGTGTACTAAGTAGTCATTCTACCAAAGAATTAGCTAACAAATTATGAAGGCATTTTCTCTATACCTTCCCAAAAGTTGCAGCACAGGCAGGTTCCAGCTTCTCTTTTCTGCAGAAGTCTAAATAATGTGCATAAAGGATGCATCTTGGTAAACAAACTCCCTCACAAACTATGTAGTTTTCTTCCAGCCTGTAAAGAGAAAGAAATTGCCAGAGTAAAGAGCAACATGCCACATCTTCCACGTTTTATTTTTCTTCAGGTTTTTGGTTTTGGCAACTTGTCTTTTATTATTTTATTGAAGATTTCCATGACAGCAGATGAGTTTCTACTGAATGAGACAGACATTAGACACTAACTCCACACTTTGTGCCGAGGGTAGTTGCAGAACATGGAAAACCTGTGGCCAGGTTCTTTTCTTAGTGAGTCTTTTTTCAATGTCCGGACTTACATGCTTTCTATAAATTATTAAGTGGTACTCATCTAAGATGATCCAGCCTTGCTCTGAAAATAAGAGCAATAATTAGATTACAAAAGACTTGGGTTTATATCTGTCCTTTGAATAGAGCAGGGGCTTGCACTTGCATCTTCTGTCCCACTGTATCTTTCACACCCGGGCTAATGTCTCATCTCTTCCTACTTTTGCTTTTTAACTTCCACAATGGACCCAAAACTGTTTCTTGACCAAAGCCATACTGAAAAGCAAAGGAAACGGCTTTTTCTGAAGGGGTGCATTTTTACATAGCCTCCCAGTTTACAGAACACAAGTACCTACTGATGGTCATTAAAGTAAAATTTTAAAAGCTGAAGTAAAAAAACAGTTGTGTTCAACTGGTAACAGCTGAGTATTTCACTTGTCCTGTTTCCTTTCTTTACTAATTTCCATTATTCGCTACTCCTGGGATGATCTGCAATAAATTCATTTCTCAAATTACACAAATCTGTAAGAAAATACTGAGTAGTAAATGCTGCATACTGAATAATTTTGCACTGACTCACCAGACTCAAATCCTTACAATTTACGCTCAGAAGTCAAATGTAAAACTAGACCAAGAAACTGGGACATTTGGATTACTCTCATTTTTCAGTTAGAAGGAAAACAAATCTAAATTTCCATTTGCTCACTAAGTTCCCATTTAATTCAACAGCAGCCCTCCCTAATTTCAAGTGTGCTTTATTAAAAACATTTGCCAATTAATGTCTGCAGAATTTGACCACTTATTTGGTTAATTTTTGCCCAGATACAACAAAGTAAGGCTCAGGCTTCCATGGATGGTAGAATATAATGCAAAACGCTACACTATAGGACAGTAAAAATGCAACATTCATAGCCTTAAAGGCTAATTAAAACACCCATTCACAAAGGTATTTCTTAAGTAATGCTTCCTTTCCACATTTTTTCGATACATTTCATCAATGGCCACGTACTGTGACTGTCTGACAGGGATTTCTGTCAACTGATAAACCTCTGCAAATTTAAAAACATCAAAATTTGGAGGTGGATGTCCTTATTTGTAGACGAGGCTTACTTATCCGAAAAAAAAAACCCCAAACCCAACCAACTCACCGCACACCCCACAACCCCACGAATGACAACTGCTTGTAAAAGAACCGTGAGATGTAACCCTCTCCGCCGGCTCAGCTTTCCGAGAAGTGTCCCTCTGGGCCCGACGGCCACACCGGC
>NW_010239637.1:1127-1426 GCF_000690775.1 Eurypyga helias | reverse complement strand
CGCGGCAGGGTGCTGTTTTGGGGTGTTTGCGAGGCTCCCCTTGCGAACCCTGTGCTTCCCTGGGGAATCCGCTGTCGTTTCCGGGTCCTGCTTTTCCTCAGGTGAGGAGTTTTGTTAGGAAAGGGGAGCGAAATCTCCCTTTTAATACCCAAGAGGCAGCGTCGTCACGAAGCTGGTGCCGCTCCCTTAGGCCAGACAAAACCTGGTCCCAGATGGATGCCGCATCCTGCCGACCTAGATGGCAGCCGCATCCCTTTTCCCCGGCATCCTTCCACCCCCGGGGAGGGATGCACCGGCAT
>NW_010239637.1:0-1055 GCF_000690775.1 Eurypyga helias | reverse complement strand
CGTCCCCCCCCAGCCCCTTAGGGGCTCTTCCCCAGGGGCTGCGCAGATTTTACCCCTCGCAGGTGGTCCCAAGTAATGGAATGAGTCAGTAGGGAGCCCGGGATAACACCCGGGAGCCCCCAGGGATTTGGGCAGCCGGGGGGCTGCTGGGAGCACCCCCATCCCAACATTCCAGCTGTGCTGCCACCCCTGGCCATCCCCATCCCACTGCTGCATCCCGGCTTCTCTCTCCCCGCCGTGCCTCATGGGGCTTGTTTCACACTACAGGGGGGGTTGTGTGACTCCGTGGAATTTTTATTTTCAGCCTCTTTTGGGTGTCGGGGCTCCAGCGTGCCCCCCTCAAGGGAAGGAAGGAGCGGGAGCGGGAGGCTGGGCTCTGCCCTTGGCCGCGGGCACCGTGCGGGGGGCCGTGACTCTGGGGTCACTTGTCCCTGGGTCAAACCTGCCGCTTGATGTGTTCCCGGGTGCCAAACCCTGTGGTTTTCCCCTTTTTTTTTGGCCCTGGAGGAAGCAGGGGGTTGCAGCGAGTGACAAGTGGCCCCGGCCAGCGCAATGAGCTGTGACCCAACCACCTGCCTTGCTGGGAACGAGCCGAGCCACGGCAAAGGGAACGACCCCGCATCAAACCGGCTCCGGGGCTTCATGGCTTTGCCCCAAGGAGACCCCCGCCAAGCCGGGCGGCCACGTTCCCATGGCACGGCTTGGCCGCGGGCCCCAGTGCCGGGTGTCTCCTGACAGCGTGACATGCCCCGAGCTCGCAGGGGCTGTAACATTCAACACCAAATACTTCTCTCCACCCACGGGCCTGGGCCGAGCCAACGGAGCCAAATATTTCCCTGGCCCTGGGGCCTTTGAAGTGGCTCCGTGAAGATGAAAGGGGGGAGATTTGGGGCTGCGGCGCTGGTGCGAGGGGGTGAACGACGCTTCCTTCCCACCCGGCGCTTTGTTTTCCAGCTGGAAAACATGATATCCCGCTCTTGTTCTTCATCAACGGGGAAAAGGATGGGGCTGGGCGAGGCGGGACGGTCCGTGGGGCGGTGCTGGGGGGGTGCTCT
>NW_010239636.1:5695-9357 GCF_000690775.1 Eurypyga helias | reverse complement strand
AGCCCTCGAGCTGGGCGTGCCCGCTCCTCCCGCTGGCCGCCGCGGGCCGGCCGCCTCGACCCGAGCTGGCAGAGCTCTCCCACCCCAGGAGAGGGGCCCAGGGTGGGTGCCGCAGGGATAGACCAGAAAGGGTGCTGAAGCCAGAGTCAGGGCGGTGCTTTGTAGCAACACGCGGCGGCCAAACACAGCCTCGTTCTCCACGCCCGCGGAGGTTCGGGGGGTGACACATCTCTGCTCCAGTGAAACACCGAGGGAAGGTTGACATCGCGGCATGCTTGCCAGCCAGAATGCAGAGCCCCGTGGTGAGAGGCCCGGGGGGCTGGTGGGCTCCCCGTGGAGGGGGTGGCAGTGCTGTGTCTCCCGCACCAACAGCTTCCGGCGGCCTGCTGCCCTCAGCACCCTGCCTCTGCCCGGGAATGAATCACCTGCTCTCCCTCCAGCCCCGGAGCTTTCCTTGGAGCTTGCCCAGGCAGACTGGGCTAAGGGCCAAGATCACTATGAGACCGTCAGATGCCTTTAGCATGAAGGTAGCAAAAACTGAAGTAGTCAGCATGCCGCTCGGCAGCCAGAGGTGGGTGGGGGGAACCTGCTGCAACTCTTACTAAAAAGCAGAGTGCAGGATCCAACCTTCAGACACTCAGCTGTTGTCACCTGCTTCCAGAGTGAAGCTGCCCTTCCCAGTGCCTTCCCCAGCTCTTTCCAGCTGCCACAGCTGCCTACCCATTGCCCCTCTGGCATTGCCACCCTCCCAGTGCACAGCCAGAGCTGGGGGACAGACCCCACTGCCTGCACCCCCTGCCTGCAAGGGTAGCTGCATCCAGCTCCAGCTGCCTGAAGGGATTTGTGTTGCCCACTCTGCAGTGGCAACAAAGCCATAGGAGATGCCTTGCCTGTCCCAGGTTTGGGGCTTAGCAGCTGGGTGAGATTTGGCCTTGCCGAGCTCTAGTCACAAGGAAAATCAGCCAAATGGAGCCATGCTCAGGGCTGCTACTGCCTGATTCTGAAGGGGGGCAAGTGGGAGTGGTTCAGCCATTTTTGGGGTGTCTCTTTGGCTGCCTTGTCCCTGCTCAAATGCAGTTCTGCCCCCTCTATCCAAACCCTGCTGCACTGTGATGGCCAAAGGCACTGAAGCAAAGGCAGGCAGAGTCAAGTTGGTTATTAAATTGCCTAATGAAATATATTGCAATTTTTTATTAAACCCATATCTGCGATTTTGGTGGCCTCCTAGCTTTGACCTTCAGTACGGAAAAGAGACAGAGAAGAAGCCACAGGGGTCTCCTCCAGGCGTGTGATCTCTGTTCACAGTGGGACTGAGTGACCCCAGGCAAGGGGCTGGGGAACACACTGGCTGATGGCATTTAGTGACTGGGCACGTTTTGTCACCTGTGGACAAGCTAGGCACAGGCACCAAAGGGATCTGCCAGAGGCCACAGTATGGAGTCAGTGTCTGAGGCAACAAGTGGACTTGACACTGTGGCAGTCAGGAAATGCAGCAGCTGGTGACATGTTTGTGCTCCTGAGTCCATGCCCAGAGGAGGGTGAAAGACCAGGCTGCTGAGCTGAGGCTGCTGGAGGCCACTGTCTGCCTTCACCAGGACCCCAGCCAGCACCAGACCCCACTTCTGCCCAGGGGGTACAGCAGCGTGGTGGAGACTGCATTCCTGGCACCCCTTTCCTGCAGGCAAAGTTAAGCAAGCAGCCCAGTCTTGCTCACAGTGTGTGGGCATCCTGGGCAGGGCAGAACCCTGCATGTCCCAGACAGGGTCTGCGGCACCTGTTTTGTGGCCACAAGCACAGCTGGTATGGGGACCTGACCTGGGGGAGAAGCAACCTTAGCCAGGAAGAGAGCATCCATAGGACTGTCAGCATTTGGGCTGGGGCAGAGGAAGCTGGCCCACAGATTCAGCCAGCTTCCCACTCCCTACGTCTCCAAAATATGTTTCCTATCTCTTGGCCTATTAAATTACCACTTGTGGGCAGCCCAGCCTGTGCTGACAGCCTGCAGAAGAGCAAAGTGGACCAGGACATGTTCTTGCAGGGATGGAGGAAGGCAGAGGATAAATGGGCTCTGGGCAGAATTTCCAGCTGTCTGAAAAAAGCCTTCCAGCAGAGCTATTCCCAGTGCATGCCAGGGTGGTGTGGAACCCTGGGCATGCAGAGCTGCCCACCATGAAAGGCAGGAAGGTCTCAGGGCTGGAGTGGGGAGCAGCTCTGGGAAGGGGAGCAGCAGCAACACAGCAAGGCAGGGACACAGCTAGGTGACCTGCAGCAGAAGGGCCTCCTGCACAGCAGCTGGAGTAGTTATTAGCTTAATAGACATTGAAAAAGGCCAAAGTTTAGAGTCTCTGCTTAAACTGGCACTCCTGCAGTGTTAAGGTGCAGGTTTGCACAAAGCAGAGTTGTAAGAGGAACTTGTTTCCCTGGCTCTGGGACTCAGGCCACTGCAGCTGCTGGGGCTGTTAATTGTCCAGGTGATAACACACGAGGGTGGCCCTTGTCACCCACCTGCTTCCCATCTGCAATAGAAGGGCTGAAGTACCTTAGCATCAGCTATCTCAGAGAGCTTTGGAAAGCCAAAGTATCACTGCATTCCCCCTTCCCATGCCCCAGGTTTTGCTACTGCCAAACTTACCAGCTGCACAAGAGGGATTGAATCTATGCACTCATTTCCTAAGCAGCCCCTCCCACAGTGAGCATAAAAGCTTATTTCATACTTCACTAGAGCTAAATTATGCCCAAAAGATCTGCAGACTACTCACTGCCCAACTTCAGTGCACATGGTAAGAACAGGAGAGGAAGACAGTGGCTTCGCATTCCCCTTTGAGAACTCGAGTTTCATATTTGCTTAAGGAAAGCAGGTTTCCTGTGGGGGAAGCCCTTTCTCTCAGCTTTGAGGCCCTACTAGAGCCAGCATCTCACCCTGCTCAGCAGCCCCTGGGGAGGGTCAGGGAAGAGGATAGAAATGGGTTGGGAGTTATTTTTACTGCAAAGTCAAGAATCAGTCCTGAACCACCATCTGAAATGATGCTTGCTGGAATGACCCCAGCCCCAGGAGCCTGCAGCCATTCCAGGAACTGCTGGGATCCCCTGCAAGAGAGGTGTGAGCCCGCCTCTTGGGTTTTGTTTGTTTCTTTTAGAAAACCAGACCAGATGGATCCTGCCACCAGCCCCTTGCACCACACTGCTCTGCTGTGCCCAAAGGATGGCACAAGCCGATTCAGCAACCCCCACTGCTGTTTCTGCTGTTTCCAATTCCTCAGTAGCAAGGGCATGTTGCTATGTGCAGTCTTCAGAGGTCTGACTCCTTTCCACCTCCATCATTAAATTAAGAACCCAAGTGTTTGTAACAAAGTGTTATTTATTAGAATATTACATTGCATTTAAAAAATAAGGAAGGTCTGACCCTGTCATCTTGACCTATGTGAAGGATGTAGGGCCAGACCTACAATAAATATAAATACTATGTACAGTTTATCTAAAATAAATATATAATTTAAAATGAAAAATATCTGTTAAATAGCTGTTACCCTATTAAGAAAGCCCCGAGCCCAGTCTCCTCGCCTTTCACAGTTTGTTCCTCGGCATGCACTGCAGTGGACAGAGAGCTGCTGGAGAGTCCCTCTGCCACCGGCTGGGGCGGGCCTCCCCCCCCCCCCCCAGCC
>NW_010239636.1:0-5668 GCF_000690775.1 Eurypyga helias | reverse complement strand
CTCCCGAGCCTCCTCCATCCCAGAGATGACCACAAAGGTCCCTGCAGTGACACCGCTGCCTGACCAGCCTTGACACGGATGCTGTCTTGCTGTGGGCTCCCAGGGACAGCACTGGCTCTGCGGCTCTCGCCTCTTCCGGGAGGTAGAAGTGCATTAGTGCCAACCCCTGCAAGAGAGTGGCAGAAGAGCTCACAACACAGCCCTGGGCTACTCTGCCCGTGGAGCAGCTCCTACATGGCAGGACCAAGGTGCCCAACCCACCCAGCCTGGCAGGACGGCCCTCATGGCCACCAAAGCCCCAGCAGCAGCAGCCACTCGCCCCCTTGCCGGGCTGAAGCCAGGATACTGGGGGAGCGGTGGCTAAGCATCGCACCCCATGTCCACCATGCTTCCCTTCCAGGAACCACAGCGCTTTTTCCCCAGGACACATCCACTCCAGTAATCCCTAAGGCAGAGGGGATGTTAATGAAAGCCTTGTGCTGAATCCCCTTCCCCAAAATTCAACTCCTATAAACAGCTAAAAATCCCACACCCAACATTATTACCAGCATTACAGAAATTCTTTGAAGTCATTACTTCATCCTCACAAAGAACAAAGGTTTTTCTTTTTTTTTTAAGAAAAAAAAAAAAAAAGAAAAAAGAAGTAGCAGTAATAGGCAAGGGCACATTGAACGTCAGCCCAGAGGAAGTCTGCAAGCTTTCCAGAACCCAGCCACGTGGCCAGAGTACACTGCCAGCTGGAGTAACAGCCATGGGGCTGGCAGCAAGATCTCCCCCCTGCCCAGCTGGAGTAACAGCCATGGGGCTGGCAGCAAGATCCCCCTGTGCCCAGCTAAAGGCATTACTTTGGTGCAAAAGTGGGGAGTAAAAAGAAAAAGTTTTTGGGTTTTTTTTTTTTTTTTTTTTTTTTTTTAAATGTATATAAATAGAGGCAATATCTAAGGAGGGGAAATGACTCAGAAGGTCAGAGAGAGAGCAGAACAAGTGGGAAAAAAAAACCCAGAAACAGCTTCCCCCACTGCCAAACGTCCTCAAAGCATGCAGAGACTGGGCAAAGGAAGTACTTAAGGTTAGAAAGGAGATGGTGGTTGTGGCCAGGGGTGTCAGGGAACAGGGGCTTGAGCAGGAAGGGGAGGTAAGAGGGCTGGAGCCCTGCAGGGCAGCACAGGATCTCAGGCCACATCCAGCAAGCTGCTTCTCCAGTTTCCTGCCTTTACCTCCTGCCTGGCTCTGATATGGGATTCACAGAGCAATCCCAGCCAGCATGAACAAGCAGAGCCCCCAGATGCCCACCAGCCCTACTGCTGCCCCATACCTGGCCAGGGGCTCACCTTGCCAGCAACCAGTATCCTCAGTGATTCACAGTGATGCCCAGCTTGATTTTCTCTTCGTTTTCTACATCGTAGACACCCCTTTTGTGACACCTGTGAGGCCAAACAAAGAGATGCTCAGAGCACAGAGAAGTCCCTGCCACCCTTCCCTGCACATGGTCTTCCCAGGGATGTGGATCCAATGGCTCAGGCCCATGCTACTCACCTGAGCATCAGCAGGGCTGCTATGATGACAAGACACAGGGAGGACAGCACAACAGCAACAACGGCCAGTGCTGTGGTGTGGTCGTAGGCGCTGGGGGGGTGCTCCACAGGCAGCGAGAGGCCATGGCATCTCTCTCCATGATATCCTGGCTGGCATCTGAGCAAGAAGAAAAGTCTTGAAGATTGGCAGTGACCAAGCACAGAAAGTCACTGGGTCCCTTGCACTCCCATGGAAAGGAGCTGCCTCTTTACTCAGCCTTAGCCAGCACCCTGCCCATTTCCCTTGGTCCCCCTCCCTTGAGCTGGGAGGTCTGGTACTGGTCAGGTCTGGAGCTCCCTGGTACTGGTAAATTTTCTCCTGCTCCAAGCACCAAGTGAAGACTCCTAGAAAGGTTGAGCTGCCCCCAGTAGAAAGCACTGGGGTCTGTGCTCTTGCCAATCACCCCCAGGCAGAGCCAGGCTGCCCAGACCACTTCTGGAAGTGGGAAGTCCCACGTAAGGGAGCAGAGAGGCAGCTGGCCTGGCGCTCAGCGCTTCCCTCAGAGTGGGACGCTCTGCCAGCCAGAGAGGTGCCACCTCACTCCAGACTTAGGATGTTACTCACATAATAGAAATAATGCTCCCCAGCAGAGCTGCAAGGCTTCCAACCCTCCCTGGGAGTCAAAGTGCACTGATGTGACCAGATATATATATATATATATATCTGTCTACATCTATAACCAGTGCCACTGACCCTCAAGCTTGTCTCCAAGACAAAGTCTCAGCCCAGCACTCCTGCCTGGCTTGCAACCACAGCACATGCCAGCATCACCTCCCAGTCACAACAGCTAGGCTGGCCCTAGCCTGGCAGTATCCTCACCCCACCCCATGCCCCAGGGACCAGCCCAAGGATGTGACAATCCAGGAGACCCTGTGACCTGGGCAGCCAGTCACCAAGAGCAGCCACAACAAAGTGATGCCAGCTCGGACAAGGCATCGTTATCAGAGGAGCACGGGACAGTTGGCTGCTGTTGCTAAAAACTATGATGGCTCTGGGGACATGTCACCCAGGGGTGGGCCACCAGGCTCAAAGCCCCAGCCACCACCCCAGACACCTCCTGCTTGCCCGTGTCCTCTTCCAGCCCCAGGGATCCGGGAAGGGCAGGAGGCTAGGCAGGGGACATCCGGCTGTCCCAGTCAGGGAGTGCTGTGCCCCACATGGTGCTGGGTCACCAGCCCAAGCTGAGCCAGCACAGATCTCCTCTTGCTGGCAGTTCTGAGCCCCCTGTGCAAGGGCCCAACTTCATGACAGCTTCCAGGCAGAGAGAAACTAAGCGGTTAAAGGAGCTATGTGGAGCCTGATCCCTGCGGATTGCAGGGCATGAGATCTTGTGGGCACCATAAGCCAGGGAACTATTATCTTCCCCGGGCTCTGGGTGCAGGGCTGGATGGCTCAGAGGATTGATAGCAAAGAACAAAGCCTCTTATATATCTGCCAGCTCAACCCCTGCACATGTCAGCAGGGATCAAGTGTGCACTCCTGAGCATTTCCTGTGGCAGCAGGCACGCGCTTTCTCCTCCACTTGTCTAGTCTAGTCCCTGCTCTCTACTTGCGTCCCAGTGGGGTGGGAGAAGAAGGGTACATAGCCCTGTTTTTCATCGGGGCCAAGGACAGCTTGGGCATGGCTTTGGCAGACTGTCCCAGAAAGTACTACCTCCCTTCCACCTTGCTGGTGCCACAGCAGAGATGCTCCTCCTGCCTGCACCAGTACATCCCAACAGCCGCAGGAGCCCCGAGCTCTCAGTTAAGGCCAGCAACAGCGAGGGCAGGGGACGCAGGGTTAGAGTCAGGATGGGATCACAGAAATCAGACCTGCAGATGACACCTGCTCACTGTCCCCCGAGCCCCAACACAGCAAGTGTCTGTGCAGCAGCTCAGCCGGAGCTCACCGCACCAGCAGGGCATGCCAAGTCTGGCAGGGGATGCTGGGTCTGAGTCCACAACGGATTTTGGTGGGGGATAGACATTGCTCAAGAAGCATAAGGAAGAGGCCAAGTCAGAGCTATCCCCGCATGGACAGGGAACACGCACTAAAAATACCTCCTCCGCTCTCTTCCTCTGCCCAGCCTGGAGAATTGAAGGAACCGTGACTAAGGCTCCCCAGGCACAGGCATGCGCCAGCAACTCACATGCAGGAGGGAGCTCCCAGCTCTCGGATGTATTTGCATTCGCCGTGAATACAGAAATCCTTGTACTTCCGCAGGCATGGGTCTCTCTTCTTCCCCAGGCCTTTGCCTTTTCTTCTTTTATTCCCGTTCCCTTTTTTCTTGGGAGTAACCAGGCCTTGAGGCTTCGACAGGAAAGCAACTGGAAAACCATTTGGGAAGGAGAAAACAGCAATCAGACCATCTCCGTGCATCAGCCAGAGAAAGCAGAGCAGCACACCCCAGGCTGCTGCAGCCCACTCTGTCCTGGCACTCCCGCAGCCTTTTGTGAGGCAATCGCCCCCGAGCAGAAAGGGGTTTTTCCTTTTTTTTTTTTTTCCAGCTTCTCACAAATATCATGGCCTTTCTGATTCATAAGAACAATTCTCAAGGAAGAAAGGAATCGGGGCAGGGGCGTGGAACAGGGCTTTAGGCATCTCAAACATTGCCTTTATATGCACCAGTTTCCACTGACCACAGAAAATTGCTAATTGCCTCTTTACCAGGGTTTTATTTCCCTGATGAGCGTGGCCTTTTGTAAGACACTATTCAAGGCTCTGGCAGACTCCCCTTCCTGTGGGTACACGGATGCCTTGCACACCCAGAGCAGGATTAAGGGAGCAAGTCTAGCTTAATTTTTGGTTTTGCAGAGCCAAAGAGACTGCAAGGGCAACATTCCCATTCATTACAAAGGCAATGTTTTAATTGCGGTGCAGACACCGGTGGCATTTGGTGCAAGGCCAGCTCCCTGCTGTGTTGGTGGGAACCAGAGCACTGAGCTCCTCACGCGGACACAGACCAAAAGCAGCAATGTTATTGGGATAGGTTTAAGACTTACAGCTGCCCAAAAAATCAGCCCCCAGCTTGACCTCACCAGGTGCTGAGATGCTAGAGAATGCTCACTGCTCCGAGGACTTTTGAATGATGACGTTTGATAGCTCCGGTGAGCCTGGGGAAATACAGACTAAGCCCTGCTCTGCTCACGGAGAGGGTGGCAGAGTCTAACCTGGCAAGTTGTAACCTGCCTAATTCCTCTCAGCCACTTCCTGATGTAACCAAGTCTGTCGCCCTGAGCACCTCTCATGCTGCAGCACACCAATTGCACACCTAGCAGATATTTCACAATTTCGACATCCTTCACACTATGCCTGGAGAAAACTGATACTCCAGGAAACTGCAGTTTGGAGAAACCCCCTGGATCCGGGCGAGGCCCGGGGCTCTGCCCCAGGCTGGCAGCACAGGCTTTCCCCTCCCCTTTGGGTTATCGCTTGGTCACAGCCAGCAGACACACAGTACTTCTGACACCCCCAAGCCACCTCCACTGTCACCACCCCTCCTCCCGAGGGATCTGTCCCTTAGGGCAGCCAGAGAAGATCTGGAAGTTCTTGCTGGCAGGAAAACTGGTCCAGCCCAGGTGGGGAGGGGGATGTCATTGCTCTCCCCCTACTCAGACATCTGGGGGGCTGCGTCCCAGAGGAAGGTGCCTTCAACACAAAGAGCAGATTTTTCTGACTGTAGCTCAGCTTAAGACATTGAGACAGTGTTCCAAGAGGCTGCAGCCTCAGGACCCCCTCAGCCTGTCCCACAGGCAAGGGTCAGCCCACACCTGCCAGATCACTTGTTCTAGGGATGGGGTCCCCTCCTCAGGGGATGCTCAGAGGAGCAGGCTGGAGCATCCCCTCCCAGTAGGAAGGGTGACAGTGTTTCTCAGGGCCTGCACCATCTCCTTGGAAGCGAGGGGGTCAGCCCCGTTTGGCCTTTTTTTTTGTTTTGATTTGATTTGTTTGGTCACAGTCTTATAGCACAGCCAGAAAGCCAAGAAAAACATGGAAAAATGGGAAGACAACTGTACAGAGCAGAGCCTGCTCCTGGTGCCAGGTTACTGATCTCAGCACGTCACATAAGTCACGTAAGTTGCAGGTACAGGTCACCCTACGCAGCCTGCTATG
>NW_010239635.1:1716-1921 GCF_000690775.1 Eurypyga helias | reverse complement strand
GACCGAGCACGTGTCCGTCGGGATGCAGAGCGTCTCCGGTGCGCTCCTGTCCCGCAGGACAGGGGTCCCCCAGCATTCCCGCTGTCCTTGTTGGCGCTGGCCATGCCTTCCTCCTCGGGACCGTGCCATGGGAGCTTTCCGGCGGCGTCAGCTTCACCGGGGCGTTAACCAACGAGCGCGTTCCTCAGGCCCAGCGCGTCCTCCT
>NW_010239635.1:1132-1461 GCF_000690775.1 Eurypyga helias | reverse complement strand
GCCACTCGCCCGTGTCCACCACACCTCCTGCTTCTCTCTGGCTGCATCTCCCACCCCGTTGCGGCATCCAGGGAGCTGGGTGCTGCTCTCCCTGCGTCCTCCCGCGGCAGGGAAGGAGGGCTCTCCGGGCCTCCGGCCAGGGAATGCGCCTGCCGCTCTCTCCGGGATCTCAGAGGAAGCAGCCGGGCTCTGCTGCACCCCGGGGCTGAGATCTGGCCTAGATCAAGGGCCAAAGAGGATATTGGTGCGCGGCTAATGAGCGTGTGTGTGTTCTGCTGCTGGTAATGGCAGGGAGCGGCCGGTCAGGGCGGTGGGGGGGGGGTTGTGGC
>NW_010239635.1:0-437 GCF_000690775.1 Eurypyga helias | reverse complement strand
CTCCGGCCTCTTCCAAGCGGCTCCCAGAGCCCAGGAACTCCAAATCCGCCGCGGAGCTGATGGAGGAGGCACAAACAAACCCTCGCTGTTGTCACCTACAAGGGGGTGCAGCCCAAATTCAGGCGTAGCAGGGCGGGAGCGTGACGTGGGGCTGAGCAGCGTGGGCTGCGCTCGGGAGAGGGCGGCACCGGCCGCGTAACGCCCACGCCCCGGAGTGACATCGGCCACCCGTCTCCTTCGGCTGTGCCAGGACAGCTGAGCAGGGATGCGGTGTGGCTGGGGTTGGGGAGCAGTTGTTGATGTTGTTCAGTTCTCCAGACTTTTGGCTCCCAGACTGTGAGGAGCAGCAGGCAGATGTTTAGCGTCCGTGCTCGGCTGCGCGCTCTCTTCCGCCGCTGCCGGGGGCTTGTGTCTCCCTTGTTGCGTGAGTCGGGGGG
>NW_010239634.1:11374-13294 GCF_000690775.1 Eurypyga helias | reverse complement strand
GCCGGAGTTAAACCACAACACAAGGCTAAGGTGGGTGGAAGATAGAAGCATCTGGGGGCTGGTGAAGGCTGAGGTTAGAAACCACAGAGGACAGACAGAATAAATAGGAGCAAAAAATGGAAGAATGAGAATCTTACGATTTTATTCCCTATAAAGTGGAAAAAAAAAAAAAAATTAACCTAAAGTATATAATCTACAAATGTCCAATGCATTGGGTTTTTTCCATAACCAGATATGATCATTCCATCCAAAAGTAGAATGGGTTCATAAATAGGAAGCTCGTCGTGTGGGTAATGTCTCTTAAGGTACACTTGCAGAGTGAGACAAGCACTAATGGAGAGGGGTTTAAAATCTGCAAAATAGCGGAAGATAATTGTCCTGCAAGCAACACAGGTTATACAAGGAGAGGAATGCAGGTATTAAATAGCAGTCTGCAGACCCTTTGCAAAACAGGACAAGAAGTATATTATCCCACAGTGATTCACCTTACAACATTCTCTGGTAAAATAAACTCAGGCCATAACTAAACTACTATTATTCTGAAAACTGAAAAACAAATTAACAAAAAACACTGTCATACATCACCTTTGTGGGCTTTCTAACCTGTGGGGAGAATTTATAGAGAATTTATAGAATTTATTACTTTCTAGAACTGTATTAAAATAAGTACCAATAAACTACAAGAACAGTCTGAAGAATGAATAACCTCACCTACCTGCTTCAAGCACTTGAAACAGGTTAAACAAAATAGACCATTGCATCCATATATATTAGTATCTTAGAGTGTGGGCAGATAATCTATTACCAGGCAAAAACTTCCTATAACTCTCTTCGGGCTGCTGTCCCTGCCACTACCTTCACATCTTATAATGCCAAGAGTGCAAAAATAAATATTGACATTACCTGTACTGGTTCTCTTCCGTGCTTTCATGACCATCTATATCGAGACTGATGTCTCAGGTAATTCTTTCTACTTGTGCCAAAACTTTCTTCAGAAAGACATTGACATTCAAGTACAGGAAATAACATGCCTTCCCCACTCAAATGGTAATAAATGGTGGAATTCAGAGAAATCATACCAATTACATAAATTTTACCAAACAGAAAAAAAAAAAAAGAAAACAAATTAAGCCAGTAAGAGAAGAGAAAATTAACCCACAGAAAATGTTGCTGCTCGCAAGTGAAATCCAGTCACAAACTCTATTTGTTGGAATTCCTTAGATATACATCATACTAAAACCAGAAATTGTACAGAGGGAATGTTATCCAATACATATAAATAGCTTTCAGAATTTCTTAAAATGTAATAAGTTTTCACTGTAAAATTATGAATCCCAGAATAGTCATCCATCTCTGTCAGCACAATAAACAGGGAAAAAAAAAAAAAAGGCTCCAGAAGTGAAAAAGCGAAAAAATGACAAGAATTGAACTTAAGACAAGAAAGATGGCAGTTCCAGAATGCACTAATATATTCACAGACTATATTTATAATCCTCACAGAAATTTTTAATTACCAGAAAACTGAAGTTTTATGCAGCTCTACCAATTTTATTTGCTATTTTAACACCTCGAAATAAAATAACAAATACTGAATTAATGCAAATCAATAGCTTCTTCTGATCCCTGTGAGAACGTGTCATCTTGCAGAATAACCACATCTCATACATACAAACATGAATGTACTAAACATGGTTGTCCCATGAGGGAAATATACATGTCAAAGTTCCATATGCGAGTGTGCCCTCATGAGACCTCACCTGGAGTACTGTGTCTAGCTCTGGGCCAACAACGTAAGAAGGATACTGACCAGTTGCAGATTGTCCAGAAGAGGCCACGAAGATGCTCAGAGGGCTGGAGCCCCTCTGCTATGGGGACAGGCTGAGAGAGTTGGGCTTGTTCAGCCTGGAGAAGAGAAGGCTC
>NW_010239634.1:4806-11207 GCF_000690775.1 Eurypyga helias | reverse complement strand
AACAGGTTGCCCAGAGAAGCTGTGGATGCCCCATCCCTGGAAGGGTCCAAGGCCAGGCTGGATGAGGCTTGGAGGAACCTGGTTTAGTGGAAGGTGTCCCTGCCCATGGCAGGTGGGGTGGAACTAGATGATCTTTAAGGACCCTTCCAACCCAAACCATTCTGGGATTCTGTGATTCTATGATATGAATATTTCAGTTGAATTTAAAGTGGTATAAAAGAGCTCAACTGTATATCACTGGGTAGATCTGAGGTATGAATTATTTAAGACCACCAAGCATCTTTTCTATTTTTTCCATAAATATCACTGAAGTATATTACACTCTTCTCTCCAGGAAAGATAACTTTTAGCACTGGAACCTGGAATTTGGTTTTCAGTGCTGCCACTGCCACTCAGACATAACCTTTAGCACATTGTGTCACTTTTTTGTGGCTCAGTTCATTGATCTGCAAAACGGTATAATAATACCTGTGTTGGAGCTAATGGATGCTCTCACATGTCAAGACAGCCATAGATGAAAAGCCCTATGTAGGAATGGCCTGGGCTGCCAGCTGCAAGAGAAGGTGCCATGACAGGATGAAGGCTGACTAGTCTCAGAAGTACTAATTCTGTTACAGCCAACACAAGCTAATTATATGGTAATAGATTATGAGAATGCACTTTTGAAATAACATGCATCACGTACCAGATTCTTCTACTGAAAGATCAACAGGGAACAAAGTAGGGTTTACAGCAACGGTACAATATGAAGAGTAATACCAGGGCAGAAGGCAACTGGAGTAGCAGGTAAAAATTACTTTTATTTCTGAACCTTTTTAACTAACTTCTATTCACTTTGAAGTCACTTCCCCCTGCCACTCTTAGCCGTATCAAAGGGTACTAAAGTCAGCAAAGATGTAAATTGTGTCCTTAGGTTTTTCCGACATTGCACAAACAACATGAAGAGTTTTAAAGAATATAATACAGTGCTTTTTACCAGAAATGCCACATTTATATAAAACACTTGAAAGGAAAAATAAATTCAGAATGAAAGTCTTGCTTTGATGTTTCAATATTACTGGTATTTTTCCCTCTTTTTTTTTTCCTAAGAGTTTTTACAAAATGTTTTATCCCAAGATAATCCCTTGTAATGAAAAAAAAAGGCCACATTTTCTCTGAAAAAATACATTCAATAGCTTTTAAGTGCTAGAATTTAATTTTTAATTCTTAGAAGTCCATTTAACCTAAATATTTAATGTAACTCAAGTATGTAAATATTAATAGAATTTAAAATAGAGAATTCATCAAGCTATATTAGACTCAAAACTCAGATGTAGTTCTATATAAACAGTTCCTAAATCACAAAAGGATAGATTCCTCACTTTGTCAGTTGTAAGCCTTTTCATTTTCATTTTCATTTTCATGTCTCTTTAAATAAATATTGCACTTTGGATATATTCAAATGAGTTATATCAATTTAACACAACAGCAACCTTCACAACCAGAATTTCTTTCAATTCATTGAAATAATAAAATGAATTGTCAATTTATGATTCTTTAAGTCTGAGTTTTCCAATGGTGGGGTTTTTTTTTGTTTTGTTTTTGGTTTTTATTGCTTGGTTGGGGTTTTTTTACCTGTTTTTATGATCTGATCTCTTTCATGAACTTTTATTTCTCTTTGAACTTGTTACTTCCATTCTCTAAAACTAGTCCCTAGAATAATGATTACTTAAGAAATTATAATTGTCAGGTGACCTTTTTTTTTGTAATTTATATGATTTTTAGATTAACTATTTTGCTTTCAGCTACATGGAGTATCAGTGTCCAGTTAAGTTTCCACTAGACAGAAAAATTACATCTCATCTGGCCTGTCAATGCAAATGTATTTTCTACTCACAAAAAAATTAGGGAATAGTTGTGTAACATCCATTACACTTGACCTCTGCAAACTTTCTTTGAACTACTGGTCAGACATGATCTCCCTCTCCTACATTTTGAAATCAGCCTGAAAAGAACACAGTGGCCATGTACTCTTAAACAGTACTGCTCTTCCCATCCATAGATTTTTCAGATTTTGCAGTTTTGGATGTGACCGACCAGTGTGTGATCCTCAAGTCACCTTCACTACTGACTGATTTTGTGAGTTTGCATGGATACAGTGGTCCTTCTGTACATTTGTTGGAAGCACAATTTCCTACCATTTTTTCCTACAGTGGAAGGAAAGACAGTGCAATACCTCCATTTCCCATGAAAGGTTTATAGTCAGTGCATAAAATACCACCTGAAATAAACAACCTGGTGGGCTCAAGACTCTGGCTTCTCTGTAGAAATACTTCTAGTTCCAGAAGGTTGCAATGTTTGCTCAGATTCTGTATTTTCAATCTTTTTCAGAAGCTAGTATCCATTTGGAGGCAAACTTGTTTAGGAACTACCTAAAAATTGCACTGGAAAATAATATTTATTTCAGGACTTTTATAGTCAATTTACTTTGCTAAATGTATGCAGAAGTTCAACAGGTTTAGGTGGTTATCCTTCATTATCATCAAAAGAAGACTACTGATGCTGACCAAGGAACTTGAACTAGCATATTCTTTGCTTAGGTACGCTTTTTAAGGGCAAAGTTTCCTGATTATCAGACTGTACTTGCGTACATTCCAACTAACGCATTTATTTGATATGGTTTATATTTTTATCCTCTTTCCTCTGTGAGAAAACATTTAAATTTTTTTTTACTGTATTTAAAAAAATAATTAAACAGTAAAATACTTCTATCCTTACATCTTTTATAAGGAAAACAGCCATCTGCAAGCTGAAGATATGCAGAAAGCCACAGATAACTTAACAGTACTAGCTATTTAATTTATTATGTGGGAAAATAATGAAACTGTTTCGTGTCACAGGAAAACCAGTACACTTGCAGAAATGGAACAAAATAAGAAAATTTTAAAGAACAAAACAAATATTTCTTAGTGCTTAATGGCACATGGAGATTTGGAAAAAAAATCTCACCTCAGTGGCAACGGCACTTATTATCCAACACAAATCCAAAGAGGAGGTCAGGGTGATATAACCCTCAGGTATGGCTTTGCACTACAAACAATATTGAAGGATCTTAACTCACAGTCCCCTGAAGGTCTTTGATAAGGAGAAGCAGGATTAATTTGTGATTAGAGAGCTACCAGTTTAAGTAAAATAAAATAATCAGTTTTCTAGGTAACATATTGTAGGGGTTTGTGTCCTTTTTAATAACAAGGGATTTACAATCAATGTGACATCTAGGTCTCAACAACATACTGCGGATAGGTCCAAGTCCTCAATATCAAACTAGGCAACAGACCATAAAATCAACACTTTGTCATCAAAGTTGTAATAGAAAATAATTTTTCTAGTGGAAAGCCTCATTGTCTCAGTGTTTATCTGGATAATGCTGAGTAGATTCTGCAAAAAACCACTATGGAGCCATAGTTGAGTCAAATTCATCCCAAGAATAATTCAAAATGACAACCTACAGATTACAATTGACAAGTATGAACTTATCACATGATGTTCTATATATCCCATTACTGACATGTGATGACATCCTGTCTTTTGGACAGGATTAAAGAAAAAATTTTTTCACTTTAAAGAAAAAAGGAAAGATTTAAAGAAAATGGATACAATTACAACAGTTGATAGAAAAAGAGTACAGCTTCCTAGTAATGCAGGAGATACAGTCACAGATCATATGGTGAGCCATTCTGATCCTGTCAGCTATTGATTTCCATCAGTCTATTTTCATATCACTCTCATATTACTCTTATTTGGGGTATCAGAAATAAGCAGAATTAATTTTTATACCTATTCCTTAGTTCCAGAGATCACAGAAGCTTTAACAAGGGAGGGAGGGAGGGAGGGAAAAAGGAAGGAAGGAGCCCACAGCCTGTAAAAAAAAAAGAAAAAAGCAAGAAAGATTCAAGTTGAAATTTGCCAATGACCTAACCAGTCCTCAGGGAGCTTTCCTTCTCAGACTGTACTGCTGATGTAATATCCCTGCTGTAAAGAGAACATGCTGAGCACACAGTTAGCATTGCAGCATGTTCAATTTGATAATTAGATTGTTCCCAGATGTGCTGGCATCCTCAGTGCATTTCTCATATTCTTCTTGTATTTAGTTCCTGGGATCTTTAAAACAGTGCATCCCACTAGCCCTCTGCACTAAGGTTCCTTTTAACCCATACTGTAAAATCCATAGTTTTTAAAACATTCAGAAGATTGTCTCCTGATTGTAAAACACAGATGGATATGAAGTCTTTCATCATGATTAATAATGAAGTAAAAAAAAGAAGAGCGATATTTTAAAAATGTCTAAGAGATTTCAGCAACATTTATCATATACATTAATTCTGCTGGATTCATAGGACCATATTTGAAACTGTTCTATTAGAAAATATTAGTGAAAGAAGTTTTAAAACACTGTTATAAAACTGAAGCTGCAGTCTATCATACACAACCAACTCCATTTGGCACTGACATATTGATTGAAAATATCGGAAAATATCTGAATATTTACAATAAAGTTTGGAATTTTATACTACATAACACAGTGCTGTTCATATAGTTTTGAAAGGGTGTGGCATCTCAGGGGTAGGAGGGCCCTGCAGAAGGACCTGGACAGGCTGAATCAATTCTATGAAGTTCAACAAGGCCAAGTGCTGTCTCCTCCATTTAAGACACAACAACCCCAGACAGCGCTACAGGCTTGGGGAAGAGTGGCTGGAAAGCTTTCAGGCACAAAAGGACCTGCGGGTGTTGGTTGATGGATGGTCCACATTGTGCCCAGGTGGCCAAGGTGTCCAACGGCATCGTGGCCTGCGTCAGGAACAGGGTGGTCAGCAGGAGCAGGACCGTGACTGTGCCCCTGTACTCGGGAGTGGTGACGCCGCACCTTCAGTGCTGTGTTCAGTTTTGGGCCCTGCACTCCAAGAAGGACACAGAGATGCTGGAGCGTGTCCAGAGAAGGGTGACAAAGATGGGGAAGGGTCTGGAGAACAAGTCTGATGAGGAGCAGCTGAGGGAACTGGGGGTGTTTAGGCTGAAGAAGAGGAGGCTGAGGGGAGACCTGATGGCTCTCCACAGTTCCCTGAAAGGAGGGTGTAGGGAGGTGAGTGCTGGTCTGTTCTTCCGGGTAAGTGGTGACAGGACAAGAGGAAATCACCTCAAGTTGTGTCAGGGGAGGTTTAGATTGGATATTAGGAAAAACTTCTTCGCTAAAGAGTGGTCAGGCACTAGAACCAGCTGCCCTGGGAAGTGGTGGAGTCACCATCCCTGGAGGTGTTCAAGGAACGTGTAGACGTGGCGCTTGAGGACATGATCTAGTGGGTACGGCAGTGTTGGGGTGATGGTTGGACTGGATGGTCTTATAGGTCGTCTTTTCCAGCCTTAGTGATTGTGTTTCTGTTTGTCCAAAATTTACAGGGTGATTCCTTGATGTTTTTGGTGTATTTAAATTAGTCACTGAATGAATATTAGCTGGGTACTGAAGGGGAAATTAGCAACTTGGTTGGTAGCCTTAGCCTTCAAAATTGTTCTCAGCAGAGTGTGAACCACTCTTCTGTTCATTTGACAGTTTCTACTGGATCCAAGCAATGGAGAGAACTAAAAGCTACAACTTGTTTCTAGAATAGTGAGATCTGCATAGGATTGGCCAGTATGGTCTAGTTTGGTATAGTAAGGAAGATGAATGGCATCCAGAAACCTGAATTCCCTCTGGGAGAAGAATATTGAGCAAGAGAAAAAAGGACCAATTTAATATAAAAACGCTCAATACACATACATTTACAAAAAGTTCAGTGCTGGAGACCTCCTGATTATGCCATATGTAAGATGAATGACCAAATTTAGTTTTATTAATCCAACTTTTACAAGCAATTTTAAAATGTTAGATGTGTATATTTATAAATACATGTTTATATATATCCATATTTTTCGCACAATAATTGAAGGGACATTCAGTGCAGTAGTTACTCTCAGTGCCAGCTTACTAAAGAAATATACACGCTTAGCAACCAAGAAGATTTTGTGTTTAATGAAACAGCACAATTTGTTACACATTTTACTGCAGAGCATCATTAATAAAATACCACTGCACTGGCCCTTCTGGGACTCAAGTCTGACAGCAGTAGTTAATTGCCTCTGAGAGCAACACAAGTAGCCTTGGACAGGCTGCAGCATCTTTTCCTCCAACCAAATGCATTAGACTGTAACAGAAGACTGAACAAAACACTGGCATCGTTTCCCTATTTTTCACTGACCACCTTACCAGTCACTCCTCACCAAAGATATTATCACGTGTATTGTCCATCTTTCTTACACTTCTATTGTCTATCCACTTACAGCAGAAAGAGAATTCAGGGATAAAGATCATGGCTATTGAATCCTGCTGA
>NW_010239634.1:0-4795 GCF_000690775.1 Eurypyga helias | reverse complement strand
GAATGCCTGTGCATTGATGTGTTTATGGACAGGGAAGTATAAAATCCTAATAATCAAATCCAAAGTGAGAGGAAGCTTATTGCCCTTTAATGGATAAACAAAGTAATAAAAAAGAAAGATGTACTTTAACGGCAATCACAATACACAATGAACACATTTCTTTCACAGCATAGATACCCCATTTACAGAAAGGAAAGAAAATCCCACATTCAGGATGACTTAAAACTGACATTATTTCTAAAACCAGCACAACCAGAAGACAATTTAATAGGCTTTGGGACAAAGCAATTGAGACCAGTCAGACTCAACTGACCCTACAGCACCTTGTGAGACATATGAAATTTTCTAGTGCAGACTCTTATTTCCAGAAACTTAAGTTGAGAGAACAGAATTTGTTCCAGTTTAACTTGTTTCCTAATGCTGTACCTAAGAAATGTATCTGTGGTTTTATAAAAATAAATTTTCACTTACATGAAGCAAAAGAAACCATAAAAGAAGTGCCATCTTTAAGCACAAAACTGGCCAAGAGGTGAATGCTTGTTCTGATTGCTGCCACGTGCTACAGCCTGTGAAATAGCTCTTTACCTCTTCTATCAATATTATCCTGGCATTCCACTGCTCACACATGGTGCAATCGAAGCTTCATTGTGGGACACACACATATTGGCCACAACATCCTTGTGTAACCCTGACACCCTTCTGCGATGAGGTGATGGACAGGGTGTGCAGGGGACTGAGGTGGATGTTGTATGCCTTGACTTTAGCAAGGTTCTTGACATGGTCACCCACAGACTCGTGGTAGCTGTGGGGAAGTCTAGCCTGACCATGGGTATGACAAGGGGAGGAGAAAACTGCAGAAAGATAGGTTCAGAAGGCTGAGGTCAGTGTTGCAAAGCCCAAATAGTGGCTGGTTAATAGTGGCATCCCTCAGGGACTGACACTGTGTCCAAAGCAGTTTTGTGCCCTCATAACCTGCAGAACAGGACAGAAGGCACTGCCAGCAAGTAACTGAGGGAGGTCACACTGAGGGAAGTGGACAGTGGGCTGGAGACCAGTGCTGTTATTTAGTGGAAATTTGATGGACTGGAGGAATGAGCTGAAGAGAATTTTATCGAGTTCCCCAAAGCCCTGGAAAGGAGTCAGCCCTACAGCAGGACAAGCTAAAGTTGGCTGAGCAGAAGCAGCTCTGCAGAACTGGCCCTCAGTAGGAGCAGGTTCCCAAGAGGCAGTAGTGCTCTTGGGCATCAAAGTAGCCCCCTGTACCCAGCTCTACACCAGCACGGATGCAGCAGCAGGGCCAGGCACTGGTCCTGCCCCACTGTTCAGCACCAGTGAGACTGCACAAGGAGTGCAGGTTCCAGGTCTGGGATCCTGGCACTGGACAGACTCTGATGTACAGGATTGAGTCCAGTAGAGGGTCACCATGATGACCAGGAGCATGTGGATGAGACATCTGGGTCTCTTCAGCCTTTAGATAGAGGTTTGTGAGATTCTGCTGTTGGTTACAATGACCTGTTAAGGAATGGGATGCTACGAGGAAGATGAAGCCAGTCTCTTCTCAGAGGTGCATGGAAATAGGATGACAGGCAACAAGCACAGATTGGAACATGGAAATTTCAGACTCAGTATAATGGAAAATTTCTTTGACGACTGTGAGGATTGTCAAAAACTGGATCAGGATGCCTGTGGAAGCTGTGGCATCTCCATCCTTGGAGATGCTCAGAACTTAATGTAACAAGGCCCTGAGCAAGACAGTCTATCTGAACCTGCTTTGGACAGGAGGGTGGACTTGAGGAACTCCAGAACTTCTGTCCAACCTACCTTATTCTGCAATTATAGGAAATCAGTAGTTAGTTGGTAGTTCCTTTTTACCAGCTCAGGCTTGGAAATGTGTAAAAAATGCAGCAGGGTTTTTTTGCTGCTGTTCACACAAATAGCACAAATCAAAGTATTGTCTAAATATTTTTATATTCATCAAGTATCCTCCTTCTCCACAGAAAAAGGATAAAATATAAAATATCTTTGCAACCCAACTCACCTCTCAGTTTTTTCTGATGTTTGTTAGTGTATTTCATGCCTGTTGTAACTGCCCTGTGCACGATTTATGCTGGTAAATAAATGCTGTTTATTTTCCTTGTCGGAGTATTATGGATTTGAACTGGGATGTATCAAGGGCAGTACAGGCATTAAAAAATAAGATGAAAATTATCGTCTGCCTACTTTTGTCTTTACATGATACTTCAATAACAATAACATAACTTGTTTTCATTCTAACTCATAAATTCTTTTTTTCTGAAAGAATGATTCCTTGGATAGTGCATGTTTGTATGACAGGCATGGTACACAATATGCTTCACATAAACCATTCTCTAGAATCACTATGTGTCTTATTGAGTGTCTTCTCAAGTTAAAAAAAAACATAGACTCAAGCTATTGCAAGATGCTTGCAAAGATGACTCTGACCTGTTTCAGCAGTGCACCCCGTAAGTTCTACTTCAGCAGATGTTGCTGAACAATACCATTTCTAAATCTCCTTCAGCAATGCCAGTCTTGGTATGACACGGAAAAGGAGAGCAGGTGTGTCTCCTATCAGCTTACAGCTAACAACACACAGCACCACAGAAATTCTTCAGCAGAATGTGCCATTTAATGTGAATGGAAGCAGGAGAAGAGTCAGTTGTGAGAAAGCTTCTGGGTAACCAATATGACTGGCATGTGACTGGCCCTTCTCATTATAATAGTTCCAAAGCAGAAAAAGCACTTCATATAGTGGAATGAAAAGTCAAAGAATGTAAATTGCCATAAACAAATAAATCCTTGGTAACATCAGAGTTTTTTTAACATCATATAGTATTCGTAATAGCTTTATACTTTCTGACTACCTTTTTCTAAAGGTTTTTGCTAATATAGGTTATACTATCATTAAAGAACCAGACTGTTTCATTACTCAAATACATATTTCTTAAAAAGAGAGATGAGAAGATGACCAGCACAACACATTAGGAGCAGAAATTCTACAGTCCATTTAATCATGTTACTTCTGTTGGCTTGAAGACTCTGTGTGGAACAAGAAAGGATAGTCTCTTATTGATTAGTACAACTATATACCCAAAACCCTTTGTTCTTCTATTCTGTATTCCACACAAGCCAAATGCCAGACTGTTCATTATATTTGTTGAGCAAAAGCATATTGCTCACAACTTGGCATTTCACAAATAAGCTTAACCTTTCCCTCCCCTCTCTCCCCCACTGTATCACCCTCCTACTTTTCCTGACTTAGTCTTTCAGGTATCTCAAAATGTTTACATCAACATTTTTAATTGTCTCCTGAGAGAGAAGGAAACCCAACCATCCATCAACACTCTTCTTGCAGTCTTCCTGAGAAAAGAGGGGAGCAATACACAAAGAGATCTTTGTGCGTTAACTTACATTTTTGTAGGATTAACACTCTACAATTCAATAGAAAGCACTGCTGCTCTAATTACTTCACTGCAGCAAAGAAATTATAGGGAATGAGTATCAAAGGATGCACACTCACAGAGGGGAAGCGAACCAAGCACCTGATCTCTGCTAACAGTACAGCCATTGCTACACAGAGTTCAGAACAGGGCATCTGGGTTTTTTTGTAAGGATTTTGCAACTTCCTCTCCTCTCTGTGCCACTAAATACACACCTCAGCTGGTTTAGGTCTTTATGAATTCATAATTGCAGCAAGAAACTACTGTGTGTAGTTACACACATCCCAAAACAGACTTGTTAACATGCTAGATATCGCCAAGTTTGTCTCACCTAGACTGAGTGACTAACAGAACTTCAGTATACTTCTCCTGGGAAAAATTAAAATACAAAAAATATTACTTTGTATCCTAAAATTATTTAAGGAAGCCACCAGGAAAGCCTTCATTCTTTTTTTTTTAATTTTCTTTCCTTTGAAAGCCAAGTCCCTTCATGCTTCTCACAGTCTGATAATGCAACAAAGTCTACCAAAAATTGTCTCTGGACTGGATTTATAAGAGGAATGTATATTAAAAACATCGTTATAAATAGAAAAAAAGAGGAGAATTCCCAGAAGTCACAAACCTTACTCTAGAAAGTCTTCAAAGACAAACTTGCTCCTCTAAACTTTAAAATAATCTTTTAGAAAATCTTGTAAAAGTAACCTACAGGTGGTTTGTTTGTTTGTTTGTTTATTTGTTTTGTTCAACTTAATTGTGGAAAAAACCAAACAAACCGATGAACCAACCAACCAAAATACCCATAAAAGCCGTCAATTAGAGCTTCTTTGGGTACAGCACTGTGTTTCATTGACTTTAATGCCAATTTATAATACCTATAGATTGAAGTTTCTACTGTTTCATTAACTTTGGTGATATTCCCAAGAACTCACTCACTTCTAAGCATGGCTCAGAGAATAAACAATTCTGCCATTAAGCACTGAAATTATGATATGAAGAACTCAGACTGAAAGACAGATGCAAAATTACAGGGTTTACACTTTATAAAATCTCCCTTTTTCATGTATGCATCATTTCCCACATCTAAAAAATGGTTCTAAAAGTATTCACAGAAGAGTATACCCAAGGACTACAATTTCAGAAGTCATGCATTCACAAAATTAAACAACTTCATTCTTCAAAGAAAACACTATGTAGTGAAACAAGCAAAGAAGGAATTACTTAAGTGTTCTGGTTTTAATAAACCACAACACTTAGCAAAATGAAATTGTGAGTTCAGAAAAGGGAAACAAGTCTAATAAAAGGAAATGCAAAGTCCTGGGGAGGAATAACCCCATGCA
>NW_010239633.1:1460-1769 GCF_000690775.1 Eurypyga helias | reverse complement strand
TGGCCTCCCCCCAGGAGGGCCGGCATGGGACTCTGGGGACAGGCAGAAGCAGAACGGGTGGGAGCCTGCCGTGTGCACGGAGCTGCTGCTGGCCCAGGGCTTGCATCTCATCCCCTCCGGCCCAGCCCTGTAGCTTGTATTTTTATAAATAGAGAGAGAGAGAAATATATATGATGCAAAGTGCAATAGAGACGAGACCCCGCGTTGGCCGGGAGGTCCCGGTGTCTCCATCTCCCCTCAGACTGTAACACACAGTGTTCTCTTGGGTGTCCTGGTGCTACAGGACAAGGTGCTGGGTCGTTTACATTT
>NW_010239633.1:761-1361 GCF_000690775.1 Eurypyga helias | reverse complement strand
CCCTCCGAGGCGGCTGCCCGACTGTGCCAAACCTTCGGAGCCGCCGGTGCGTTGCGTGACGGCGAGCGAGGAAGCGCTTGGTTCGTGGTTGGAGTCCAGCGAGCTGCTGCGGACCCTGCGCCTCCCTCTCCACATCAGCAAAGGGACGCCCCGGTCCCCTGCCAAAATGCCATCCACAAGGCCGACGTCCCGTGGAGGAGGAGGAGACTGCAGCTTGCTGTGCCCTGTGCCACGGCCCCTTGGCCCAACGTTTTGTTTTCTCCCGGGTTGGCAGAAGCTCTTGGGATCTGCTGTGCTTCCCTGGCCAAAAAGCAGAGAGGCGAGACAAGGTCCAGCCAGTTCCATCTGCTCTCCGTTGTTTCTGCTTCCTCCTCCCGAGGGAAGAGACGCCACCTCCTCCGGGGAAGGGGTGCAGTGGAGCATCCCCCTTCCCCGCCATCCTCCCAGGCGTTGAGGACTGCGCGCGACGTTCCTTTCGCCAAGACCAACGCTGCGTGGAGGAGGCTGGGTTTGGTTTTGACCCCGTGGATCTGCTTCACGTCTCGCCCGCAGCCTGGGAACGGGGCATTGCCCCTGCGTGGCACGGTGGCGGAGGAGCTG
>NW_010239633.1:0-732 GCF_000690775.1 Eurypyga helias | reverse complement strand
CAGCAGAAACCGGTGGCTCGGAGCTCGGCCGGTTGCATTTTGCTGTCTCCAAAGATCTGTGCCATCCTTCCCCTTCCTCCGACGCCCCGGGATTCCCTGCCTGGCGCTGCTCCCACTCCCAGCCTCTCTGGTTTCAGGAGCCAGTGCTGCAGGAGGTGTGTTGTAAAACGATGGGGACAGAGGCCTTGGTGAGGGCAGGTACCTGCTGGCCCCCCAGCCCCTCCTCCCGTGGGGTGCTGGGGGGATGTGGGGTGAGGAGGCCGTGCAGGGCCTGTCCCCGTTGCGCCGAAACTGTGTGGGAAGCGTTATGTAAAGTTGTCTTAAATATGCAACGTCACCACAAATATACCCACGTCTCTCTGGTGCGGTGTGTCAGGTGTCTGCAGCGTGTGCTGGAGGGGAGGGCTGGGAAAGCCTCGGAGGGGCTTTGCTGCTGCGGTGAGGGTGTAAATCCGGCCGTGGTTTGCTCGTTGGGGTGATGAGCAACTCGGAACCGAGCTCCTGGGTTTTCCTAGGTGGTGGTCGGCGGGTGTGAGCTCGGGAACGGGGCTGGAGCTCTCCGGGGACCCGTGTGAGCGGTGGGAGCTGCCGGCCCTGGCAGCAGGCGCCCTGTCGGCACTGCCAGCTCGGGTTATTAGCGTTTACATTGCGCTGGCGTTGGCGTGTTAATTGGCTAATGAGCGGGCATTTCTGTTGCCTGCAGGGCTGGAGCAGAGGGCGAGGGCTGGGAGT
>NW_010239632.1:0-9118 GCF_000690775.1 Eurypyga helias | reverse complement strand
GGCAGCAGCGTGCCGCTGCAGCGAGGGAGGGGGGACCATCCCAGACTGCACAGCACCAGCGAGAGCAAAGCAGCAGCTCAGGAGAAGGCCCTGGCGCTTGGCACTCCGGGGGCACCGTGCGCGCCCAGCCGCGGGCCCGGTGGGAGACCTTGGCGCACCGCACTCGGGAGAGCGGAGGACCAGCGGGATGGGCGGGGGGCTAGCACACTGTATGAGGAAAGACTGCGGGGATGGGGCTGGATCGGCCCACAGGGAGCTGAGGGAGGAACCCCCCGAAGGCCGCGGCTGCCCACGGTGCTGCAGACTGAGCCGGTTTCTCTGACTGCCCAGCACAGAGCCCGGCAGTCGGGAGAGCTCGTCTTGCAGGGCACTCCTGCTGTCAGGCTTCCGACGAGAGTATCAGCTGTCCTACGAAATTTAGGAGACAGCAAAGCAAAACCTCCCTGGAAGCTTTCCTGTCCCTCGTTAATAAAGTCTTGTCGGTGATCATCTTTCACTCCCGTGTTTTGTGTAAAGCCGCATGAATCATTCAGCGGATTATCTGCTCCCTCTGGACTCTGCTTTTGTCTCCTTGCATTAGTCCCCCAAGACACCACATTTAAATCACATCTGAAGAGCAATTTGTTTACTTGTCTCCTCCAAGCGCTCATTTTTAAAAATCTTTTTTTTGTTTGTTTTAACAAAAAAACCATTGGAAAACCTGAGCCGTGGCCAGTGGGTTCACTTTAACAAGGGGTCCGCCCTGCAGCGCAGAGGGGCATCCCTCAGCCCCTGTCCTGCTCCCAATGTATCTGAAAGCACTTCAGTGCTTTTGTATCAAGCAATACACATATTTTTCCCAAAATTGCAATCCACAGGCTGAATTTCTACCCCTAAGCCAAGCAACAGGCAAGGGGCAAACCAATTCCAAAGAGAGCACAGTGGAAACACCGCCACGTCCTCGACAGCAGCAGTGGCCCGAGGACACAGCTCTTCACGGCTGCAAGGACAACGCCAGCTCTACTCCCCGCACTCCAGCTACGCGGCAGCACCGCTATCCCAGCCAAAATCCCCGTCACTCCCATCTCCTCGAGGAATGCAGCAGCACCTTTCAATGCCACACACACCGGACACAAAAGCCTCCCGTGTCCGACAAAAAAGACAGGTGATGAAGCGACAGGAGGCAGGGAACCGGCGGCACACGGCAGGGGATTCCCACCGTCCGACAGCCAGCCCGCAGCAAACCTTTCCTTGGGGTCTCGCGCGTTACAGACCAGGCGAGGAAAGCCACCGTGTTCGCTGCCTGGAGGGACCAGCACGTGTGCAAGCACACAAGCAGGGGTTGGTTTCGTCCTCTGATCCTGGCACCCTCTCGGAAAGAATGAACTAGGAATTCTTACCAGGCAGCACCATCAGGAAACGTGGAAAAAAGAAAACTGAGATGTGTGCACCAGACCACAGCCTTTAGGGCTCAACAGTCCTTCCAACGCTGCAGGTTTCAAAACCCCGCAGGGAGCACTGTCTACCCCCTGCACGTGAAGAGTAAAACAGCCTCTTTGCACATGAAGACGTAAAGCCTAAACTACTTCCCTCAGGCCAGGAATCAATGAAAAGGAACAGTCTGCTGTAGCCCTGAGACCCAGTCCAGCGCCCTTTCCACTGTCACGACAGGGCCTTGCACTGTCACGACACAGAGACATGATCTCCCAGATCGCGCCACAGCCTCTCAGCCTCACCTCCTGCAGAATGTTTTACAGGCAGAGCAGGCTGAGCCTGACTCCCAAAGGCTGCCCAGCTGACAGCTAAGCATCGAGGCACCGGGGAATTCCAAGGGTGCCACCGGTTTCACTCAGCACTACCAGTCTTCACCCGTACAGAGAGAACCCCCCCAGATGTCCTCACATCTTCAGAGGAGGAAGAGAGCTGCACACAGGGGTCGGATTCCGTGACACAAGAACTCACTAAGCACGGAGATGTCCCTGGATATTCACATAACCAGATGGCTGCCAACAGCCTCCGGCCTCGAGCACACCAACTTCAAGGTCCAGACTCAGGAAACCTCTACAAACTGAAGGGCAGCACCAGGGTGAGCTAGTCCCCGGCAAAGAGCTGGAAGTCTCTGGGCTCAGCCCTCAGCAGAGGGGGCAATCGGTGTGGCTTTCACCGGGGACTGGTCCCAAGTGCGCGCACAGTCCCCGGCCACGCGCTGCTAAGCCCCTGCTTGAGCCCTCCCCTATGCATCACGTTCGCGCTCCAGCGCGGCCACTCCAACCTAGGCAAAAGGGTCGTAGAGCAAGAAAACAGAACAACCACACTAAAAAGTTCAGAATCGATGTGACCTGAAGCAAACAGCTTTCAGTTGGCCCAAGAACCCAACAAGACATAAATTCAGCGTGGAGGGAGAGAGGAGAGAAACATCGGGCAGCCTGCACGAGCAGAAAGGATTACGGAAGGTCTGCGAGAGCCTCTCCCGGGAGAGCTGCTGAAAAGGATATCGGTGTTGTCGTGGCCCAGCAGCCCGAGGAGGGACTGCACGGCGTTCAGCTCCACCAGCAGGTGGTACAGGTCTGGCATCGTCGCGATCACGTGCATTTCCTGAATGATGTCATTTAAATCCAGCTCGGATTCCATGAACCTGAGGCAAGACAAAGACAGTTAACAAACACCAGTGATGCTCGATGCACAGCCCCTTCCTGACAAGGGATCGGCACCTCCCTCGTCACCCAGCTGCACATGTCCCCGGCACTTCTGATCCCAGAACTCCCACGGGCAGCCCAGGCCCATCCTGTCCCTGCAGTTCAATCACGGACTGGGATACGCCTTACTACCGCGTCACTCACATGGAGCAAATAGGTAGATTTGTCCCAGTTCCTTCAATCAGTTCTAGAACTTCAAAAAAAGGAGACTGGAGCTACACCTGAAAACACCCTGCACATACATTCTCCAGTGCGATGCCCCTTCCCGAGCTACAACGGGTGAGTGTGTGGGCAGCAGGACTCTGAACTGAGGCCCATAAAGAGTTTGGGTGAAGAGAGGCTCTGGGGAGACCTTAGAGCCCCTTCCAGTGCCTGGGGGGCTACAAGAAAGCTGGGGGGGCTTTTCCCAAGGGCAGGGAGTGACAGGACAAGGGGAAACGGGTTTAAACGGGAAGAGGGAGATGGAGATGGGACATCAGGAAGGAATTCTTCCCGCAGAGGGTGGTGAGGCACTGGGACAGGTTGCCCAGAGAAGTTGTGGATGCCCCATCCCTGGGAGTGTCCAAGGCCAAGCTGGATGAGGCTTGGAGCAACCTGGGCTATGGAAGGTGTCCCTGCCTGTGGCAGGGGGTAGCACTGGGGGGGTTTCAGGGCCCTTCCAATCCAAGCTGTTCTGGGATTCTATGAAAAAGCAATAAACTGGACAAAAAATACCAGCAAACTGGACTTAAGCGTAGGAATAAATTCATTCAACATGAATCACAAAAGGAGGAGGGCGAGGAAGATGCTCACTAGACCTGCAGGAGTGGAAACGCTCCCAGGGTCTGGCTGTCAGATGTTTTGCTCAACAGCATCTGAAAGCTCTGAAATACAAACCGCTGTCCTCCCCCAGGGACCACTGACAGCACAGCCCCTCCCGCAAAACCCTGAATTAACTGGAAAGCAAAACCAACCAACGCAGGACAGACCTTTCAGCCCACCCCCAAAGCCCTGCCACCTGCCAGCCAGCGAGGAAGAGACCACCGCCGGGAAACCGCGGAGAAGGAGCCCCCCGAAAAGAGAGCGCGGAGCTGGCCCTCTAGGCCAAGTGCCGGGAGGACTGAGGGTGGGAGAGCTCACTAGGGCTCCCTCCCAAGAACCCCACACCCACCGAGACGCCCAAAGCACAACTAACGAAACCTTCCCGTGTGTGCGCGCCCAGAGTAACACCACCCCAAACCCAAATTCGAGCACTGCCCTCACTCAGTCGGTCACGTGAACGAGAGCCGAAGCAACTCCAACCCCCCTTCGCGGCGCGTTACCCCTGTGCTACTGGCCACGCGCAGCTGCCAGCGGATGGCCCAGTAGTGCCGTTTTTAATTAGCAAAGTTCGTTTAAGAACTATTCAGAAGAACTACACAGCAGTAACTCCCGCTACACGCGGCTGAAGCCATCCGTATATTCAATAAACTGATTTAGGGCTGAGGCCTAAACTCGGGGGAGAGAAGGGCAGTAGCTGGGCGCGAGCTTACTTCTCTGGATTGTCAGGGAACTTGATCCGCAGCTCCTGGTTTTTGTACGATCTCTTCTCGAAGGTGAGAATCATCTTCTTCACCGAGCTCTCGTCCAACGGTTCCTCCTACCCAGCCAGGAAGGGCAGAGAGCAGAGCTTAGCACGGACGACTGAATGACTGCCCGGCAAAACGCGGAAGGCCAGCAGAGCGAGGCGGCGAGCCCGCAGTGGGCCGAGAGCCACCAGGAACAGGCTGCAGCCCCGGCAGGCTCACCAGGGAGCTGCCACCCCTCCTTCCCCGCTGCTGCTCACGTACAGGTCTGCTCCGGCTCCCACTGAACAACCTCCCCAGCCCAAACCCTCCTGAGCCGGGTTTGCGTCAGCCAGGGGGTCACCAGCGGAAGGCTCTGTGGAAAGGAACGCCAAGAGCCTCCCGCGCCCTCCGAAAGCAGCAGCTTGGCAAGGGCTCGTCTCCCTCGAGCTGCTCCCTGCGACACGTGTCGAGGCTTCTTCCCTCCGACACGAGCGTCAGTCTGCACCAGCAGCTTCGCCCACGGGCGGCTTCCTTCCAGCTGCCCACTGTGCTGTTCTTCGTTGGTCTATGTTTAACCGCCCCGAGGTTCTGTTCTCCTCTACGTTCCTCACTTGGATAGGCTTTTGCCTCTAAAGTGTTCTGAAGAAAAAGCCAGAATCAGTATTTACTCTAGCACTTGCTTTCAGCTTTGACACGCTTCCGAGGTGTTTCTCAGCCGGCGCCGCGCTTCCTGCACGGCAGCACGGTACCTTTAACGACCCCGATTCCGTTCCCTTCCTCGTTTCACAATGCTAATGCACTTCCTTTATTAAAACACTGATGAGAAATTTTCCTGTGTAACCCCTTCCCTCTCCCCTTCTGATTGCCACAACCACCGTCACACAGACCTTCTCAAAACACAAACCAGACCCCACCCTGAGCCATGTTTTGTGCCCCATCTCCCGGTTAGGACTAAACTGAGTTGGTTCTGGTGCTGAAGATCCCTTGGTTAGCAGCTGAGCACCGGTCTGGGATGAGCCAGCACGTTTCAGCTCAGCAAACTCCACCGCAGCAGTAACGCCAGCTCGAGTCACACCCCATCACTGCATCTCCCACGTTCCCGGGCCCATCTCTCCTAGCACCAGCCCCGCTCGTGTCACCGCTCAGGGCATCAACCCCACGGCGCCAAACCACCTTCTCCCTGCAAGGGGATTTCAATCCACAAAGCCCCTGCCACGAGCTGACACCGCTGCCCTCTCCTCCGACCGACTCTGCTTCCTCTAACGCATATCCCCACATCTTCCCAACAATCTTTCTAACTCCTACTTCATTTGCATCACTATTAGCCCTGCCATCATGCCCAGCAGTGCCAAGCGCGGTGCAACAGCACTTACGCCACCTGCGTTCCAAGAAAGCTAGAGGGTTTGGCTCTAAAGAAACCTTGGACTTGCAGCCCTTAAAATGCCCGGATGGCAAAACTGCCGTTGACAAAGACGAGGGACCTGTACGCTGCAGGAATCCACAGGCCTCCAGCCAGTGGAGAGGACTCCGGCCTACGTCCACCCATCGGATGCTAACGAAATCTCAGATCATCGCCTCGGCTAGCGGCTGGAAAGGCAACAGCTCAACAGCAAGGACCGAGGGCGATTCCCAGGGACGACTGCTCGCAGACGAAGGACACTGGCATTTTACAAACCGACGTGACTCCACAGCGCTGGGCATCGCCTGGGTTTTTATCAAACTGGACACAGGCAGCGGGAAGCAAATCTCTCCCAGATTTACACCAATCCATGTGTCACATTTATAAAGTGATCTTTTCCCCGGCCCTTGGCAGAAAGGCCAATGCTGCATTGGATTTCTGTCTCCAAGGCTTGAAATCATTTACCCCTGACAGCTGCTGCCCCCCTCCTCTGACCCGACCCTGGAATTATTTGCTGCTGCTGCAGAGCTGCAGAGGGGGAGGGGGAGCTGCAGGGTACGGAGGAGAACAGAGTTAGGAAACTGGTTAGAATACAAAAACTAGTTCCCACAAAACGTATTTGAGAAGGTGATTTGGGCATTCTCAGCCTAAGACAGAGATTAGGTTTGACAGCTTTGCCTTCCCGCCCCCTTCTGCGCCCCCCTTAAGCCGTCAGAGGACAGCTCTGTCTGCAGCCCACGGGAGCCCTGCGGGGCAGGGCAGGCAAACCCAACCTTGAGCTGCGGGAGGCGCGGGAAACCACCAGCCGGTCCCGTCAGCCACGGAAACCCCAGAGCAACGTGGGGTTTGATTATTTCCCACCACCACCCCCCGCACACAGGACACTAGTGATTTACTTCCTCCTCTTCCTCTTCGCCGTCCCTCTCAATTATCTGGAGAAGCTTCTTCTTCTCGTCATCGGTTTCGTCCGGCGCTGCCGACTCCTCTTCCCTGTGGCGACCGTGCTCTCGCGTGCCGGCTTGTTTCCGCCGCGCTTTGATTTCCTCCTCCTCCTCATCGCGGGGTCGTTTTGTCCCTCTGTTGGGCTGAAGAGAGAAACGAAGCCAATGAACACGAGCCTCCCGAGAGCCCCGCGACCCCAACGCCGGTATCACAAGACCTGCCGGGGAAACGCGTGCGTACACAACGCTACCAGCCTGGAAAGCGGGGTGGAACGTCAGGCGGGAGGTGAAGGGCTCTGCCAAGAGCTGTGTCAACACCCTACCGCGTCTGATCCACGAACGCGCTCGCGGGGGGGACACCCTCAGGGGTTCCTCGTTGACAGGACGCGGGAAACAGGCGCTCGGCAGCGGCGCTGCTGACCCACCACCCCACGGGCTGGAGCGGCTGCGTCAGCCGAAATGGGCCCATGTTTTACGGATGGAAGAGCGATGTGCTCCGGCAGACGGCAGCCAAAGACCGTTTGTCACCCTCCTAGGGTATGAGATTACACTGAATTCTTGTGAGCACCCCAATTCACCTCGACTCGCCCCACACCCGAAGGCAGGAGCAGAGCGGAGTCCGGAGCGCGCGGGACAGGAGCACCGCTCCTCGCTGCGGTTCCGCAGGGACTGGGCACCGAGGTGGCACCTGTACCTTCAGGGTTTGCCTGGAACAACCTAGTACTTTATTCCACAATTTCTATTTAATTGCCAAAATTAGAGGTAATTAGCCAGGGACAAGGAAAAGCCCATTAACCCTAATCCCACATTTTAACGTGGGCAAGAAGGGATGAAAGCGTTTGCAGCAGAAGGAAAAACCCTCCACCAAAAAAAACAGGATAATAAATCTGGTGTCTCTCCTTTCTCTAACAGCCAGCCAGGCTGGAACAGGAGTACTCCATGCTCTGTAACTACAGGAAAACAAAGCTCAATTCTTCACTCATTACAAGGAGCCTGTGCGGTAAGAACAATGAAAACCATAAGGGCAGGGGTTTCACCTTCCCCCGCCGCTCAAGTTGCCCGGGAGATGATTTCACAAGCCCACGGCGCAGCAGCTGCCCAGCCCGTTTCACACAGCACCTCCCGGCAGCCAGCCCCCACCCCTCTGCTCGTGGGACCCTTCGCCGAAAACCCCAAACTCACACCACGCTCTCGCCAACGCTCAGCACGAGCGCAGGCGTCTACGAGAGGATTCCCAGCTCCCCAGCGGGTCGGGAGCTTTTGGGCCCAGAGAGCAAGAAACCCTTCGGGATCATAAGGCGATGCCGATCAGGATGCGCCGCAGACAGCTCCGGCTCCTCCCGGCACAGCCCAGAGCAGTCGCTTCCTTACCAAGGAGCAGCTGGCAAGGGGGAGCTCCGCTCTCCAGAAAACTGCTGTCAGGGAGGTGTGAAAATAAAAACACGGCAAAAAGAGACCCCCCCAAAGCACCTGAAGTATTAACTGTAATGAGAGGCAAGCTGGACAGCAGACTGACCACAGCATTTTTTTTTCCACCGCCAGGCTGACCACCACCACGGCCAGGCTGATCCCCGTGGCCAGGCCGACCCATTGCCACGGCCAGGCTGACCCACTGCCACCCGGCTGGTTTTCAGGGTCACCATGCTGTCACCACCCCGGGGAAGGTGCAGAACCAGGTTTCCCAGGCACCACCTTGGCACAATCACAGCGCCAGACGCCCGCTCCCAGCTAGCTGCTCAAACCCCGTTATCCACCCTCCGCCTTCCTGCACCCTCCTGAGCATTCCCGCACACTCATTTTTTTCCCTCCTGAGCGTTCCCGCACACTCGTAACGCAGCTGCTGGGCCGACAGCTCCACGGCTGTGCGACAGGAGCGGAGCCGGAGATTCTCTGCAACAAAAAATGTATTTGCTTGGAGGGTTCTGTGGGTCTGGGGGCTGTTTTGTTTGCTGGGTTTTTTTTTTGAAGCAGATCCCTACTACTTACCTTCTAGGTACGTTAAAATATCATTTCACACAGACCCATTTGGAAGCAAACGTGCCATTGCCAACAACCAATAACACACCCCCCAGGCCATCAGCAGCCCAGTAACGCCAAGGAAGGGGCTCTTCTACCCGACAGCGCCTACGGAAGCGGCTCGGGGCAGCACGTGTTCCTCACCACACCCAGGTCTGTCCTCCCACTCCCCTTGCGATCAGCACCCTCAGAAAACCAGGAGGAGATTTGCCCCCTGCAATTACCCCCAGGAAACAGCTGTTAAGGCAGAGAGTTGGGATCCGCAGCCGCCCATCCCAGGTCCCTGCCCGCTCAGCAGCCAGCATGCCCCGGGCTCTGCCACGGCCGGGACAGGAGGGGGTGACACTCGGCGGTACCAGCCTCGCTCCAAGGCTCCAAACTGCCCTGAGCCACGAGGACCGTGCGGAGAGGTGTGCAGGGCAGGGATCTGCCTGGACAGTTTTACAACACTCGGGGTCGCAGGCGAAGATCACACACCGACACGTCAACTGAAGATTGCACCCAACGCCGGCAGCACACCAACACCGCTCCACAGCGTAGAGCCCGTGCTCCCAGCCGGCG
>NW_010239631.1:4444-7085 GCF_000690775.1 Eurypyga helias | reverse complement strand
ACCCCTCATTGGGGCAGCACAGGGCTAAGCCCCCACAACAGGGCATGACTGGCAGGTTTCCCCAGTGCTGGGGCAGGGCATGATGCCCCTGCACTAAAGCAAAGGCCAGAAGAGCTCTTGATGGGGGGCAGGGAGAGACCCACAGCCGTGGGGGGGCCTGTCACAGCTCCCGCTTCAGAGCCTGGCTCTACAGCCCCACAACCAGCCCGGGCAGCTGGCCCCATCCCGAGCCCAAGTCCACCCAGACACGCTGGAGCTTCCACCTTCCTCCTCACCCCCCTCTCCCTCTGCAGTGGCTGGGGGGCGGGAGGTTTTGATGCTGACTACCTCTTCAGCAGCGACGCCGCCCACCCGGACACCCGCAGGTGGGCTGCATCCCCCGACTGTCCCCCACACCGTGTCACCCCCATGCTGGCAGCACCCTCCTTGCTCAGGAGATGCCTGCAGCCTCGTTTCATGCTCACGTTGAACCCTCTACACGTCTGTAGAGAGCAAAAGATCAACGAAGGCGTAGATAAGGGTTTTAATGTATTTAATGGGAAGTATTTAATGGATGCCGACATCCTTTAAACACCACCCTGACTTTTAAGTGCCTGGTAAAGGTCTGTCAGGGTTTTACTTCCTAGTGGGGTTATTTACTTCCTAGTGGGGCTGGAAACTCACACCCACACTAAACTGTATGTAGGCAAAACAGAAAATGGCCGTAAAAACATCCATGGATTAGGTTGATTAACTTCAATCCAAATCAAACTAACTGCACTGGTTTTCTCACTACTTTTGAATTGATTCACTGGAAAATTCAGGGTCTAAATTAGAGGCAACACCATCTCCAAGGAAGAGACCAGGTGCAAACAAGCCAGCGTGAGTTAACTCTGAAAGCAAGCGCAGTGGTAAAAATGGCTGGAAAAGGGCTGAATTGCTACTTTTCTTCTGCTTGCTCAATATAAAAAAATCAGAGAGCTCAAGGACATTTGTACAAGTGTAAGGAAAGGCTATTCAGGGTCTTCCTCCAGCGGCTGGATATTTATATACACTCAATATCATGTAAATATATCTATGCAAAAGGGAACTGTGATGTTTCCTCACAGTGCTCTGCAGCAGGCTTTGCTAGACTGGACTAAGCAGCTTCTTTTAAGACACGATTGCTTCAAACTGGCTTAGGTATTTGTAATCCTTCAGCCACCTGCGCCAGCTGCAGCAGGGGAATCCTGAGAAACCCAGAGTAAGAACCTCCCTTCCGCTGCAGCATCCCGCTGGACGGGCTTGTTCCCCCAGGGGGGATTATATATCATTTTATATATCCATATTGAATGTATATATTCAGATTATTTCTTAGGGAAACTTGCAATCATTATCCATACCCTTCAACTCGGCAAACAATACTTAATTCCTGTCTAACGAGCTCGGCGAGTGCCTGAGCATCCTCCACCAACCCTTCCCTGTTCAGCTGTAGTGCTGCCGCTGTTTGGGGACCGTGCCACGAAGCTGAGCAGGGACCAGCGGGGTTCAGAATAAATAAATGAAAATCACATTTTTCCCCCCTCCCCAACGAACCGGCCTCATCTCGAGAGCAGAACCGTGCCATTTTGTCCTGAAAAATACATGTTTTCCTGGTCCCTGGTGTCCTTCCTCCAGGCTGCTCTCAGGAGGTGCCGGCAGCCGGGACCATAACAGGACGCTGCTGGCAGAGTCTCGTAGTCAGAAAATTACCAAAAATTGCAGAAAATTAGGTGCTTTTGGCAAAAAAATCAGAGCAGATCAGTTTTAATGACAATACCCCCAGAAACTTTGTGGTTTAAGTTTTTTCCAGATTTACCTTTGGAAACCAGCTGTCCTTTTCTCTTCCAGAATACACGAGAGCCTGGATTACTTGGAGGGCAGAGCTACCGTCTTTCACTCCCGTTACCTCTCCGCGTGGGCGAGCACCGGCACGGGAGCCAAGGCGTCCGTGGTTCTGGGCCACTACGTCCTGCCACCCGCCTGCCTGCAAGAAGGTCAGGGACAAAAACATTAGGGTTTGGCTCCCCTGAGGAGCGGAGCCTTTTGGGGATGCAAACCAGAACCTCCAGCTACTTCTGTAAGCAGAGGGGATCTCCTGCTGGGAGCAATACTTCTCCCCTGATGTTCCATTTTCCCGCTGCGTTAGCAGCAGCACCGCGCGGTGAGCTCCTGCCAAGCACCATCGCCAGCACCTGCAAGAGGTGGGAGCTTGCTCCGGCAGCAACTACCATGCAGTCTCATTCTTTGATGCTCTCACAGTCATTTATTTTTTTTCATGGCAGAAATCAGAAGGCAAATCGGGAGTTTTATTTGGGAGCAGGCGGATGACTCCCTTGCAGCACAGGTAAGATGAGTAATACATCCTACAGGAGGTGTAGCTTAAAAATAAATCTGTTTGAACAACTTCAGGGACCCTGGGTTCCACCTTGGCCCTCAACCCAAGTACGAGATCAAATATTCTTGTGCCTGCTGTGCTGTGTGTCCCTCCCAGCGTGACATTCCTGGGGGGCGACACCACCCGTCTGAGCATGGGAGGGATTTTCTCCCTCAGCCACACAGATAACCCCGTCTCCCCAGCACGTCGTCCCACGACGGCCAAGGTCTGAGCTTAGCCTTTTGTGCAGCATCTCCTTCCCTGCGT
>NW_010239631.1:1894-4209 GCF_000690775.1 Eurypyga helias | reverse complement strand
GAGCCAGAGCCCACCCCTCTCTGCTGTTTTGGGGAGAGCCAGAGCACAACCCTCTCTGCTGTTTTGGGGAGAGCCAGAGCACAACCCTCTCCGCTGTTTTGGGGAGAGCCAGAGCACAATCCTAACTCAACCCCACCGACACAGCGCACTGAAAATCTGACGGATGAAGAGGAGGTGGTGAGAAAAGGCTGTGAGGAAGAAGCGGAGGTGGATGTGCTGGACTTAGCCGAAAGGTATTTTCCTGCCCTCGGTGGTAGGATTTGGACATGTCACCCCCCTGATTTCAGGAGAACCCCAGTGCATAGGAACTAACAGGTTTTCCCCCCCCTGGTAACAGCAGTGAAGAAGAAACAGGCTCCAGAGCACCCACCCAGGGGGAATTTCCATTCCGCGCTCTCCAGGAATACCCAGTGAACAACATGGTGACAGGTAATGTTCAGCATCGGTAGGTATTTTAAGTAGAAAATATGCCTGAAAACGACTGTGGATGAAGCAGGGACCTGCCGGGTGCTCCTCGCTTCCTCCTGGTACTTCCAGCAGCGGAAATGCTGAGCGTGCTGAGCGCCTGGAGCCACCCCCTTCCCCTCCAGGCTTTGCATTTCCCATCGCCCTGGGAGAATGGGGCAGCTCCCCTCACCTCGGTGAGACCCACACTTGCCTCCACAGGCTACACCTCGGCTCGCGACATGAAGAAATACGACGGAGAGCTCCGTGATTTCATTCCCGGCACCTCGGGCTACGCGGTGTATTGGATTCAGAGCGAAATTAACATTTACTCTGCCGTGAAGAGGAAAACCAAGAGAAAATTGTAAGTTTGCATCAAAACCTTTCGTGAGAGCTGCCAGAGCTATCGGCTGTTTGGAAACTCAATCCCGGAGTCGGAGGGCGGGATGCCTCCCTGCTCGCAGATCGATGGATATTTGAACCGTCAGCCTGCATTTCCCCATGTTTTTGTTAAATAATAACGAGATTGGTGCTATCGAGCTGCGAATTCCGAGTTAAACCGCTGTGGTAAGCAGCGGATTTAGAAATCATCCCTGCTTGGCTTATCCGACTGCGGCTCAGCACGTCCAAAGCATATTTAAATACGTTTGCTCTTTTCTTCTTTACAGATTAAAACCAGATTTCACAGCAAATTTAAACACAGATGTTTCTTCCCAAACCACAAATCCTAACGTCTTTTTTTTCGTATGTACCTTGAGATTTCACAATGGGGCTGCAAAGAGTGTTTTTCCTTGGAGGGCCACGACGAGGTCTCCTCGCAGGGAGTCACCCCGCAGCACAGGGTGCCAGGGGTCACCCTAGGGACCCTCACCCAGCCAGGGTGCCGGTGGGGCGCTGCCCACCCTTCCCAAGGGTGCCCTGCCCGCAGGCTGTGGTGCTGGATGATGCCAACAGCCAAGGCCTGTCGGTGCCCATCTCCACAGGGGAGCTTCCACCCCCAGGCAGCCCAGTTCACCCCCCTCCTACAAAAACCAGCGTCAAGACTCCTTCCTTTCATTTAAACGCTTAAAAGTGACCAACAGGTAGAAAAAGCAATTTTTATTCTGGCACAGCGTGACCCCCCAGAGTTACCCACTCGGAGGAGGCACAGGCAAACCTGGGAAGCTCCGAGGAGCCGCCACAATTGTCCTCTCCCACCATCCTGAGAGCAAAAAAATCCCTTAAAATAACAGTTTTGCACCTCACACCCCAACAGCCAGGAAAGAACCCAAAAAGATGCCTGCAAACGTGAAGGCGTCCAGTCCTCCTTGCTCTCCGAAGCCTCGGCCACCTCTGTTTGGGACGCAGCACCCTGAGGAACCAGCCCCCCCTCCTCATCCCTGGGGACGCAGGCTTCCAAAGACCAGGCAGGCTGAGATGGTTTCCCCACGTTTATTGGAAAAGTGAGATACAGCGACTGACTCAGAGCGCTCCTCGGGGCGTTTTGAAGTTCATTCCCACCGTGGGCTGCGTCACCTGCAGGTTGGACAGGCTGCCGAAGTCCTGGAAAACAGCACGGGATTGGGATCGGGATCAGGCACACTGCCCTCACCCATGCCCGACCCTGCTAAGCGCAGACTCCTCCCAGGAGTGGGAAGCGTGAAGGTGCTGTGGGGGCACAAAGGCCGATTTGTGTCCCTGGGAAGAAGGGGAAATAACCACCCTACTCCGGAGATCAGCTCACCCTTTTATGGGATAACCCACCCTGATGAGGAGGTTCTCGGGTCAGCACCCTAGGGTGCTGCAGGAAGGGAGGGCAAGGAGCACACCCACCCTGCAAGCGGGGTTATGGGTGCAGACACCCTGCCTCTCCCACCCTATGAGCCAAATGG
>NW_010239631.1:0-1855 GCF_000690775.1 Eurypyga helias | reverse complement strand
CCAGAGCGCCGAAGTCTTTAGCCGACACCATCAAGCCCCTTGGAGCAGTGGGAGCGCTGCCGGAGACAGGCCACCAGCCGGGCAGGGGGACAGCCGAGGCCACTCACCAGGAGCTTCAGCATTTCCTTAGTGTCCGGGTCCACTTCGATGATCTCCTGGTCAAGGGCAGAGACCTGGGGACAGCAGAGAGACAGTGTGACGAGATCCCGCAGCCACTTTAGCCGACACCATCAAGCCCCTTGGAGCAGTGGGAGCGCTGCCGGAGACAGGCCACCAGCCGGGCAGGGGGACAGCCGAGGCCACTCACCAGGAGCTTCAGCATTTCCTTAGTGTCCGGGTCCACTTCGATGATCTCCTGGTCAAGGGCAGAGACCTGGGGACAGCAGAGAGACAGTGTGACGAGATCCCGCAGCCACGTCCCTGCTGGGGGCATCCCTTACACGCCCCCTCTGGTCACGTCCAACACGAACAAGATCTCTCTGCCCGTGAGACAAGCCAGAAGGACCGCAACAGAGCCCAGCTCTCCTGCCACACCACCGTGAGAGGCCAGCCGGCAGCAGCGAGGCCCTGCACAGGGCAAAGGGCAAGCCTCTGGAAACCCAAGGCCTAACCAGCTCCACGCCAAGCCTGCCAAGCTGCGGTGGGCTCCAGCACTGACACCCGCACTTGTCCTACGACGCGAGGCTGCAGCCCGACTGCCGCGGCTGTCCCAACCCCAAGACCTGAGCTCTCCGGCTCTTTGATTCCAGAACAACCTCCTCCAACCCTTGCCAGTCCCCAAGCCTCACTCTCCGTGTGCTTCTTTCCCCAAGAGGCTACATCACCCCGGTATTTTCCCACGAAGCCACAACTAACGCCTGCTGAGCTAATGCCGCGCTGACAGCTACCGCACATGCACTGCTTCCCTGCTCCGGCTCTCCCCATGGGCGAACTCTCCCGCCTCATCCTGACTTCCAAAGGCAGCTGGAAGATCAGTGTGTAAAACACAGGGTCAGCCACCCCAGCCAGTTCCTCCTACATCACCTTCCACACAGCCAAACCCCTGCACCCCGGTTTGGGAGATGTGGGAGAGGGGCGAGAGGCACCGTGTCCAAAGGGAGGGATGGGATCAGACCCGCCCAACACAGGAGACGCTTTGGGAGCTCCTGCCTGCGATACCCACAACCGGATCGCTGGTGAGACCTCGACCCCTGGCGAATGCAGGTTCAAGGGAGGGGGTTCTGCTAGTTCCCTCCCTTCAGCGACACCTGCAGGCTTTACGCCACTCCGAAATACCTTCCTGCATCCCGACAAGGGTTTTTCCTCATTTTTTTAAGTTAGGAAAGTTGAGAATGGGGATCATCCACTGACCGGCAGCAGAGCTGAAACGAGAGAAGTCAGCTGCCCTTCCCCCGCCAGGCAGCAGTTTTCAAGGGAGCGCCCTGATACAAGGCCAAAACCCTCCTCGGCTCCTCCTGCCTGAGGTTGGGTGTTTAAGGCCTCTGGAGCCACAGCTGGAGAAGCCACCTCGAGGCAGGAGAGATGCCAACACCGGCACTTAAGTGAGACACAGCTGGAGAAGCCGCCTTGAAGCGGGAGAGATGCCAATGCCGGCACTTAAGCGCAGCCAGAGCCTTACCTCAGGGACGTAGTTATCCCGCCTCTCCCTCTCCTCCTCCTGGAGTTTGATGGAGATGCCTCGGACAGGCCCCCTCTGAATACGCTTCATCAGGTGGGTGACGTACCTGCGGAGGGCACAGCACCATGCAGGCCTTCCCCACGCGCCCACCGCCTGCGCCTCCCTCCTCCGCCCTCCCCTTCCCAACACCGCGCCGGGCCGAGGGGACGGAGCCTCGTCCGGCCACCTCTGGGGAAC
>NW_010239630.1:0-24728 GCF_000690775.1 Eurypyga helias | reverse complement strand
ATTTCAGCCAAAACAGAGACAAGTTGTAATAACGCGTCTTTGTCTTCCAGATTTCAGGTACTCAGACTCCACCTTCACCTTCACCTATATCGGAGGCTCCAAAAGGTACTTTTCTCTACAGTCACGACTCCCTCCCTTTCGCGCTGGCAGTGCGGTGCAGCCGTTCAGCGCCGGGGCCGGCTTTGTTTGTTCTCTCTCCTTTTGCCAGGAGGGTCAGTGAATCACCTGCCTTCCTGCCAGCTGAGGAGGAGGTGTTGAGGGAGGGGATCAGAAGGGTGATCCTCGCTGTCAGGGGCTCATTCCTCTGGAGTGCTGCGCTCTGGAGCTTCACTGTTTCTCTTATTTTTTAGTGTGTGTGGATAGGCAGGATTTCTGCTCTCCCTAAACTTAACAGAGACACAGCAAAGGCATCAACATACGACTTCAAAGTTAATTCGTGTTAAAAATCTTTGAAAAGTTATTATTTTAATAACAAATAGGCCAATTTTCACATCAGCACCTGGTCCTCTTGCTTCAGAGCCATATTCAGTCCCATGATAGATGCAAGACTGTCTGCAATTGACCAAATCAAATTCCTGAGACATTAAGTGAAATGTCAGTATAGCTTATAAAGCTAATTTTTTTTCTTATTGAATGTTAGTTAAATATTATTTCTAAATAGTTCTGAGCTTTTGGTTATAAACTGGATTGTACACGTACAATTTTTTAACTGTATTGTTGTGTTTGTCTGTTTTTAAAAGGCAGTACATGTAAAAGCTTGAACACAGTTTTTTCATTTCCCTCACTCTTAGTTACCCTTATTAAGGCATTAGTATTGTATAGTACAGTATAGGCTACTTCGTTCTCATATATTTAGCTGAATTTTGTTAGTCTTGGCTAAAAATCATGGGTTTTTTTGGTTCTGGGTTTTTTTGGTTTTGTTTTATTAGTTCTATTTTTTTTTCTCAGTTCATCTCATATCTTTGTCAGTTGTCTTTCTTTCCCAGGGTGTGTCAGGCTAAAGTACTGTATTCTTTGCAAGTGAACCTTGCAGTGCAGGCAGTGCTCCCACAGGCATTCATTCTCCCCTGTGCATGCTTTGGGGCCTGGCTGCAGGACCAGGCTCCCAGATGGTCTCCAGGCTGTGACATTACTCAGAAAAATGCTTTCCCACCTCACCATCCCTTTGACTTTCAAAGGAGAAGACAACTTCCGTCACTTTCAGTGCAGTAGGACGGTTCACCCAGTAGCTGAGAATCTATGTATTTTTAGGTTGATTTGAGTATACTCTTTCATTTAGATTTGTAGTATATGTTTTATTTCGGTCTGGTTTTAAATGACGATCTTGGAAGGCTTGATACAGTAAAAATCATCTAACAGAAATATTATTTATCATGTAATTAAAACAATTGACCTGGAAAGTTACTTTGCAGTGTTTTCTAAACCAACTATTACAGCAAGAAACCAGGAAGTGAAACCTGTCTATTGTTTGCATTTCCCAAGCTGAATAAAGTAAAAAGCCTAAGGGCGTAACTGGTAGGAAACAAACTTGTTTATGAATGTTGAAACAAAGCATTGTTACTTCTACAAGGAGACGTGGAAGAGGGCCTTACATCCCACAGCCTTGAATTTTAACAGGGATCAGCGTTTGCTTAGGCAGCCATTGACTGGAAGCCAGTCTCAGGACCTTGAAAATTCCAACTGAATTGAGAAACAAACCTTATGCTTACAGAAACTGGTGAAAATGGTTGTTACTTAGACCACACTCAAATTTCACTTTCCTTTTCACATTTTAAGGACATTTAGAAAACATCCTTTGAGATGCTTTCATCCTTGGAGGGTTTCATGTTCTTTGCTTGTTTGTATTGTGATTTAGATGTTTTACAGTATTCCTAGCGTACAGTGGTGTACTGAGGTTTACTGTAATAGGCTCTCCTGTGAAGTACATAAAATGAGAACCCTAAGCCTCGACTGTTAAGAGCCAACTTCAGTTTCTAACATTGAAGATGATTTAGTGGGTTCTTCTTAGAGAGGGTGCTGGCTGACCAGCATCTGTACTGCACTGTGTGCAGCATTCGGGCAAGCCTCCAGTGCAGGGTCAACGGCAGTCCCTTGTATGTGGTAACAGTGTAGGAGAGTGCAAGGTGATCCAAGGATCTTCTTTTTGTGTTTGGCTATGATTTTTGTCTTACTGCCTCTGCTGCAGCTGAGTGATGACCCCATTTTTTAACTACTGCACTCAGGAATTGGCTCTGAATGACAAAACCTCCGTTAACTCATGATCATGGACTTGCACATGACAGGCCTTGTCCAGTTACTTTAGATATTCAACCTGATGACTCTGTTTTTTAAACCAGCAGCGGTATGGGCTTTTGAGTAATGGTCATAGGGATCATAGAATCATAGACTGGTTTGGGTTGGAAGGGACCTTAAAGACCATCTAGTTCCAACCCCCCTGCCATGGGCAGGAACACCTTCCACTAGACCAGGTTGCTCAAAGCCTCATCCAGCCTGGATGAATGTTCAAACCGAGAAGCAGATTTAAATGACCAAGAGTAGAAATGGCATGTAAGGAAGATTACAGTACTTCAGCACTCATTAGCTGTGCTTGGAATTAAGTATTTTTTCATGCTTTATTTCCTTTAGTTATTCCTTGAGTTTGGTGTCTATTACAGCTTTGTTTTAGCCATAGTGTTTAGATACAAGAGCAGAAACCCTTGCAGGAAGGTACTACGTTTTCTGTTTGAGAAGGATTCTTTGTCTTACCCTTGTATAAAGGCAGGTGACGATACTAGCAAGTTAAATATTGCTGGGGGGTTTCCACTGCGTACTGTAGTTGTACTAGTACTCTAGTGCCTATTAAGCCCATTTGTCAGTGGTCCTAATTTATAAACTCAGAGCCAGATTCGCAGTAAGTCAGTTTAAGCCTATGGAAGTCAATATATCATTCTTATTTGAGTTATGATGAGGACCTAATGTTTATTTGTCTTTCTTCTTTAAACTGTGAAGTTTATCTGTGTGAGATTTTTCATCTTGGAGCCAGTTTCTCTGACTTCATCTGACTTTTCCCTGTTGCTTCAATTGATTGCACAGCCTCTTCCTACATTAGTAACATTCAAATATTGAGGTAGTAGATAACCACGCCACAGATCAATCCAAACAGATAGGCCTGATCTGGAGAATACTTATCCTCTCTTCTTGGGGTCAGCTTGTATTCTCACCATGAACTGCTGAAGCAAACCCTGAGGGCATGGCTTAGCTTTTGTTCAAGTACAAAGATTCCGGGGAAATCAACTGAGAAATACTTTTTTATTCTTTATATAGACCTGTTCCAGCATCTGACCTTTAGGTGATATGACGCTATTATATTGTGTAAATAATCTATGTGTAGATGATCACTGGATGGGGATAAATAATGCTTCAAGGAGATTCTGTATTTGCAGGATTTTTCTTAGAAGTTAGAAGGGAAGAATTTCTGTAAGTAGTAATACAAATTTATATTGTGTCAATTGTCATTGTGTCCTTTACCTGTGTAGTTCAGGTAGTGCTTTTAGACTGTATTTCCCTGTACTTTTTTTTTTAACGTACTGTGTTCACACTTTCAAATTACTAGGGTTTTTTGACGCTGCAGAGATGGTTCGTGTCTTGGGAGGGTTGTAACTAGCAATTCTTCGTTAGTGAAAGCACATCTTTGTGCGTAATGTGGACACTGAATATGGGGCAGACTATCAATTTAATAATTTTTAATTTCATTGTCAGAAAGCAGTAAGTATTGTGACAGATTTCTTATAAAGTGAGGTGTTCATTCGAGTGCTGTGACTGTGCAAGATTTACTCTTCTTTAACTACATCTGGCAGAATATCAGAAATGGCTGGATTTTTTATGCTTTTTACTGCAGGATCTAAAAAGGATATTAAAGTGTGAACATGCTGAGTTCTCTTTTTACATTTAAAGAATCTCTTGTTTCTTTTTTCCTATCTGCCCCTGTGTGAAACACAGAAACCGTGTTTCCCTCCAGAAACCGTGCAGACTGAGCAGGACTGCTGATCTGTCATCTTTCAAATAAAAATGTGTGATGCCCCGAAGTTGTTTTCACTTTATATGTCATTTGACATGGTTTACATAGCAGCAGAGCTTGGTTCTCCTGAAAAAAAAAAAAGATGTTTGCTTTTCTCAGACCCCTTTTCTTTTTCTGAGGCTAAACAAGGACATCATATCAGTCCTGAAATACTTCTTCATTCAAATATGTACTTACCTCTCACTGGCAGCAAGTGACAATGACAGTATGGCTGTGCATGACAACAGATCTAATAATGCAGCATATTGTAAAAAAAATGGATAAGACCCCTAAGAACTGAATATTCAGATATAATTTTGATAGCAAAATTCCCATCTCCTGTTTGCATAGTGGATTCTTGTGGTGTTTCTGTACTTTAGCACAGTGGTGAATGGCAGTTCTGAAGAAGCAAGGAAAGTTGAGTTTTGGTCTGAAGTAATTGTTTATTTTTGCTGAAAGTAATGACAAATTGTTTGCTAAGGGATTTTTGATTTTGAGTATTTGCCCTTTTGTTTTCTATTCAAGAGGTTATACATGGTGCTTAATATTGTAGTACCAGAATTCTCATGTAAACTGATGAATTAATTCCCACCTCACTGTAGCAGTGAAGTATTTCACAGCTGGAGAGCCTTATGACTGAAATAGTAAATTTCTTGTGGTGATGAAAAGCATGATCTGAAATCCTAGAACTTTGTGTCCACCAGGTGTTTGAACCACTTTATCATAAATAGATACAGATAACCATTTTTTCCGCTTTAGTGGTATGCCCTATTGCTGCTTATGTGAACTAAATAAAACTGCCTACATGGGAGATTCCATTTGATAAATAATTTTGAAATTCTGGTGTCAGTCTGATAACACTGAAAATCTTCAGTATAAAAAAAAAGCTGTGAAGAAAAATGATTTTGAGCTAATTGATGTGTGTTTTTATCTTAAATTTCATGTTAAGTTTCTACATACTGAAATTGTGTTGATCAGATAATATAAAATTGAAAACTTTGCTGAGCATTTAATTTTTTTTTTTTTCTTTCCTTTCCAAAATGATCTAGTTTAGGACCAGTCTTTTTTGATTACGTTATTTTTAACCCAGCTCCTCTGTTGGGTTCATTGCATGGCAGTGTGTTTACTGGCTGTGCAAGGTTTGGGACAAGAAGGTTGGACAGTTCCTTGTGGAAGCAGTGTTTGCATACATAAGATAAAGTGACCATGAAAGTATAACTTAGAATGATGATTTTTATGGAATCCATTGCTCTGAATGGTTTTAGTTCAGCTAGAATCAGTTTTATACAGACCTTAGGAAGGGCTGGCACAAGTACGGTTCATTTTCTGTTGCTGATGGCTGTGTGTAATTTTGTGTTCAGGTCGTTAAATATGTAATTGCATTCCTAAAATCTACCTCTACTGCAGTAAGAGAGGGGTGAAACCAGATACACAGCTCGTACTTAGCTGTCTGTTTATTGCTGTTGCAAAATACCTGGAAGATTGTACATCATCTTTCGGTTTCAACTTTCCTAACAAATACAACTTGCCATTTTTGCTGGGACTGCACCATTTCCTGTGAGAGAAATCTGTGATATGAGACAGGAATCTAGTTGAAACAGAACATAACAAGCGTTGTGATTTTCATTTCCTCATTAAAGATTCTGTAGAGGAAGTAATGTTGAATACAGCCTTGTAAAAAGGCTTTTGAAAAACAGTTGTGTGTCAGGTATTAATTAAATTTCAGTTGTAAAATCTCTCTTTAACACAAGCATTTTCCACTCTGAATTCCTGCTAATATACCAATTCTGTCTTTATACTACAATCTAATATTGGCAGTATGTAGTATGTACATGAAACCTACCCATACATTCCTGTAGATAGTTTTTTGATAGTACTACAAGAAATTCAGTAGGTGTGATTTAAGAAATGATTCATCCTAAAAAGAGATCCAGTTAGGAAAGTATAAAAAAGTCATTAAGTACCATGTTGAGGGTTTGTGAGAAGTAAAATCAACACCACTCTACTCATGGTCTTGCCTTTTTTTGGTGGCCTTGAATCTGACATCTTTCTTGCCTTGCTCTTAGAAAATCAGCACTGTCTGATATTATCCCATTCCCCATCACTGCATCTTGTAAAAATCGTATACTTCAGGGACAATGTGGTCTTGTGGAGATCTCTTATTGGTGTGGTGAAATGAGTGGCTGACCTCTTCCAGCTGCATACTGTACAGATACTAAGAGCAATACATTCAAATTACAAACGTCTATCTTTCAGTGAGAAAAATATGGTTTTAGATACTTAAATGGATGGCCTAGTTTTCAGAAGTGCTGAGCTCCCACACCACATCGTGGTCTCAGTACTACTGTGTGTTGCTTAGCACTTTAAAAAAGCATCACAATCATGATGCAGGTTTTTTTGCTTTACAAATCTCTGCAACTCTTGTTTGAATGGTTCACCAGCACGAGAGTTGGGAGAAGTGCTCGAATGTCTTTATAGAAAATATTTTCAGTAACTTGTTCTTCCTCTGCTTTCATCACATATTTTAACATATTAAGTACCTAAAAATAGACCTGTAGGCTGTCATTGTTAAAGTGTTAATGTGATAAGACAAATAAATTTGAAAGCAGAGTTCAGTCTGACAAAATTAATTTAGATCACTTTTCTCTGTATTGGGATTAATGCCATTTCTGGGTTTTCCTGTTAGTCTCCAATAATTTCCCTTATTTTTCGTTGCTCATAAATAAAGAGTTGAAGATACCTGTTGGCATATTTTTTCCACAGATTACTTACTGTGCAGAATATGAATTCCCATTTGAGTCAGACCCTAATCACTTAGAGTCAAAATACCTACTTTAATAAGCTTCAGCACCTACAGGAAAAGTAAATTTTAAACTGCTGGGAGAGTTCACTTTAGTTACAATTAAAACTAAGAAAGGGGTGAAATACGAGTAAATCTAAAAAAACTCCAACATATAATTCTGCCTTGGCATTAAATAAATCCCACTTAAGAGGACAGCTCTTAAGAATTAATGTGCTCCTTGCTACAGGAGGGGAAGATTTTTGCAGATCTTTCATTAAACTGGCCTCATCTGAGGAAAAGGAGCTTCTTTTAACAGGATAAAATTGACTCATAAAGTCTACTATCCTGTGCAGCACTGGCTGGAAAATATCCCTGAAAGAAGAGAGACCAAACAAGGTACAGAAATAACATCTCCTTCCCCTGAAAGCCTTCTGCATGCTCACACAAGATTGCATCCAGCCTATTTCTATGAGAGGAAGAGCAGAAGGAGCCTTGCCTAAGGACCCGGAACAATTGTTGCTTTTATGAGTCAGACTTCTCCTGGGAGGACCCATTATCTCCAGGGAGCTTTATGTCAGACATCATGCTCCCATACTGCAAGGGCTAAACACCACCATACGTGCTTTTGGCATTATGTAATCCCGTGGGAGTAAATTATGGTCTGGCACGTGCTCACGTAAAGTAAGTCTTGGGCAAAGGTTTGAGGGTGAGCGTTTTTCCGTAGCTTGCTTGAAGGCAGAGTACCTGTGTGAGCCCTGTTGAATATTTTGGCTTCCCCTGACTGTTGTGGAAGACCATGGCATGTCCTGGCAATTAGGATTTTGCTGAATCACTTCTTCTGAGGGAGACTTCTGTAGCGCACTGGGAGCCTGTCTGGAGCAGAGAATTGAGGGCAAAGCGGAAGCTCAAAGAAACTAGCAAACCCTCCAGACGTCTCCTTCCAGCCTTGAGGCATTGATCAGAAGTAAAAGGGGCAACAGCACGTCTCCTGTGTAATGAAATGTTCTGTTTGCCAAAAGAGAGTGCAAAAAAGGGTGATATGCCATTTGCAGAATTACAGAACTAAAGAATAAATTCCTTTCAAACCGTGTAGCATTCTGCATTTCATCTCACATATTACAGGTTGCCATCTTGAAATCTTTTTGCTTTAAATGAATGTTCCATTTTATGTTTATAGGTAAGAATTTTTCATCTTCTAAGAGCCAAGCTAGAAGGCAGGATAACTGCACTGTTCAACTGTCTTGCTTCTACTTAGTAAGGTGTTTGTTACAGACAGCATTTGCTCTCTAGAAGGAAAAATAACCTATGGGTTAGGCATGGTATTCCAGGTCATTAGCTTTTCTGCAAATGGGAGAATATTTTATTTTAGATTTGGGGTTTTTGTTTTGTTTTGGGTTGGGTTTTTTTGCTGGCATTGCTTGTTCTTGCTTATTGTTTTTCCTTAATGTTGAAAACTTTATCTTTGATGGGGAGTTCTCACGCCCTAAAAATCATACATACAGCAAAATAGGAAAATAATTAGGATGCTCTTCTGTCAGATGAGGACCTGGAGTTGATAAATGTGTTAAAACCGGGAAGCACTTAATTGTCATAAAAGTACTTGCTGATAGTCAACTGCTTGATCTCAATTATAGATGTATTAATCCAGAGTCTGATGTGATGGGTCTCACTTGGGTCCATAGCAATACAGATGAGTTTTTTTAATTGGCCCTGACTGTTACTGCTGAACAGCAATCCAGGTGATTTTTTCACCTAGGCAGGAGTTATGAAGACCAGAGTTCTGTTTTCTGCCATCTTTGCAGATGTAGTCCCATTTTTGAGTACTTCGCTGGATGGTGGAAGAGCTGCAGTTTATCCAAGGCAAAAAGCTTGCCACTGGCATTGCAGAGGGCACAGACAGAAGGCCAGTTGTCAAAACCATGCTTTTCTTCCTCTGTTTTTTTAGCCTTAGCATCTGAAAACCTGGTTGTCACAGAGTCTTCAAGAACGTGATGTCCTAGGCCACATGAAAACCTTTCAACTGTCCCTCACTCAGAACCAGTGTTAAATCTTGCGCTGAGCCCCACAATGGTTTCAGAGCTTTTTGTAGATGTAACCATTAGTTGAAACAGAAATGGTGATTTCTTCATGACTGTTCTGTGAAAACACCTAAAACAAGCACATTGACTTTGTCTAGATTAAAACTGTGTGAAATATGGTCATCTCAGTATGTGTTTGTGCAAAACTGCGCTGTGCTGGTCTGAGTTGGGATAGAGTTAATTTTCCTCACAGTAGCTAGTATGAGGCTGTGTTCCGTTGTGCTGCGAAGAATATCGATAACATGCTGTCCCTAAGAGAAGTTCATACCAACTGAAGGACTTTTACTGCCCCTGTGTTCCCAACTTCTGCTCTACGAGAAGCTGGGAGGGGACACAGCCAGGACAGCTGACCAGACTGACCACAGTGGCATTTAATTCCATCAAACATCTTGTTCCGTATGTAAGTTGGGGGTTGGGCCATGAGGGGAATCACTGCTGGGGACTGGCTGAGCATTGGTCAGCTGGTGGTGAGCAGTTATGTCATTTTGTTTTCCTTCCCTTTTTCTAATTGCGTATTATCACCGTTATTATTAGTAATAGTAATATTTTAATTCCGTATTATTGTTCTTAGTGTTAGTATTATCAGTGTCATTATTTTACTTCAGTTATTTTCAGTCATTAAACTGTTCGTGTCTCAACCCACAGGTTGTCTTACCTTTTTCCTCCAGTTCTCTCCTCTATGCCACTAGGGTAGGGAGGAAGTGAGTGAGCGGCTGTGTGGTGCTTGTAAACTTTGAATATTACAGACTTCTGGAAAACATATATTTGGTGAATACTTTAGTATGGCAGTTATGGACACTATCAGCAGATTTCCATTATAGATAGGGAATTGTATCCATTGAAGTAGTGGCTTAATACAGTTGTATGAATATTACATGAAATCTTTTGTACGTGGTTGTAGCTCTAATGGAGTTACAGCTGCAAACTGAGCTTAGTAATTATTTTCTTTCAAGTTAGAGAATTATTTTGCTATAAACACTTGTAATCATCCTATGCAACATGCCTTGTTAGGTTTGACATAAAATTTCAGTAGTAGGATTTTGTAGGCTTATATGTTGAAGAACTAATGTGTTATCAGTGGATGACAAGAACAGTGAAATAGTGTATGTTTAGGTGGCAACAGGGGGAATATAACCTCTGCAAGAATCTCCTTGGGCATATACTAGTTCTGTTAACTCAGGCCAAGAGAAATTTTAAATTAATTTAGTATTGGTCACTAAAGCATGAAGTATAGAGTCACAATCATCAGCCCACCAAAGATGCAAGCTCCCTTGCCTTTAGCAGACCTTATAGAGTCACAATCATCAGCCCACCAAAGATGCAAGCTCCCTTGCCTTTAGCAGACCTATGTGCACATACTTCTCCCCCACCAAATGTCTGTGTAATGCAAGAGCAGCATTGCCTTTGGCATACAGTCCTGCTTTCTGCATGTTCTCTGTGCCAGATTTAGCTCGTGATGGAATTTTTACATCGAACTTCAGTGTTGGTTAGAACTGTTCTACCTTTGTTCCTGAAGTAAAATTGCATGGGATTGGTGGCCACCCGTTTAGTTCTTGTTAGGCTATTTTACTCAGTAATCTAAGGACATTTACAGTTCCATGTTTTGGCTGTTACAGTGTATTTTTTTGTGTTGGTATTCTTATTTAAAAGGACAAATTGTGAGAAATTCTAGTGTTTATTTGGTTTTAGCTATATATAGTGAATTAAAAGAAATGTATTCTCCCTATGAACCACACTATAGGGAGTAGATGAGTGAAGGGAGACTCCAGGCTCATTCTCCACCTGAGCTTATATTTTACTGGTAAGCTTTTATTTGTTTTAGATTGTCCCTGTTGTGATGAATAATTGTAACTTAATATACTGTTTCTGTGTTGATATATCAGGAACTAGATATTAAAAAATACTACTTCATAAAAGTGTATGCCTTTATTTAAGTCATGAAGAAATGCATTCATGGGGTAATTCAGCTAAAAACTGACCTTTGCCAAGGACAACAAACACACAGATATGGAGTGTAAATACCTTTTACAGTTTGCACTGTCTGGCTTCAAGGCAGGCGTGGATGTGTGGAAGACTGGCCTCCCAATGTGCTAGTAAGGATTAGGCATTTGCTGTCCATGAAGATGAGAGGAGTTGCAGTTACAGGAGTCAGGATAAAAATTACAAAAGCTATTGATTTTGCTTATGGAGGATATAAACTGTCATTTAGGGTCAAGAAAAGCTTTTACCCTGGCTACAAAGTCCTTCCTCATTTACCCTGTTCATAAGGAAGCACCAGCCAAGAGCATAGTGGGTCAAGTCTTTGACTGAAAGGCCAATGTCAACAGTGCCATGTCTTGTCTGGCATGACAATTTCTAAAGCATGTTTCCAGTGTATTTCAGTATATGTAACAGTTGCAGAAATTTTGACGTAAGTGCTGAGCAAACCATCGCAAATTGCTGGTATTAATGAACATTTCGCGATTACTCTGGCTGCTTAAAGTCTATTCCCATTTGCATTTTATCCCAAGTTATTTCTCTGTTGTACTTTATGTGATGTAATATTATTACCATATTCTCCGTTAATTTAAATTGACAATTTGCCATGGAATTCAGTAAAGTCATGCCAACTTACAGCACTGAGTACCTGTCTATAATGATACTCATCTTTTTAAGGAAGTTCTAAAAGAGCAAAGCTAAATATAAATGCAGTATGTTATCTTCATTAGATACCCTCACCATGCCATTTCCATTTGGCTGTGACATTGGAGACCATAGGCTCCTTGGAATGGCCTTTCCATTCCTTCCCAACGTGGCATTAATCCACCCTTCTTTCTTCTGGCCTTTTGTTTTCCAGAGGTGCTCTGCATACTGATTTATTCTGACAAAAAATGGTATCTGTTATGTTCATATGGTTGAAGCCGACAGACATGGAATACTTGGTATTAAACAACTGCACTGTGCAAGTTAACAACATGAACAGCTATAGATCTCTTATCTCCCAGTTCTCTTCAGGTTATATATGTATGTCCTGGAATGCTTGTTTTGGTTCTTGGGAAGTTTCACTAGAATAACAATGGATGCTCGGGCTGTTAATCAGAGCAATCACACGTTCATTGCTATTCGTTATTCTGGTTTTGGTGTTTAATATGTGGGTGGCTAGGAAAAAAAAATCAGTGCTGAAATAATTGCAGCTGCAGCGTGAGTTTTTTGTTGATTTAGGTTTAAAAATCTTTTTTAGCTGGGATGTTTTAGACATTTCTGTTATACCTAAGCAAGACTGAATAGATATGTTTAGAAATAATACGTATTTCAAATCTTTCACTGTGGATGCTGCACAGGTGTATGAATGCATTTAGGTTAACCAAATAAAAGTTGTATTGTCCTATGCATTATAGAAAATGTTTTAAATAGACCTGCAAAGCAAATAAAAAAAGAGGTGTTGCTTTATACGATTTTCCATTCTTCATTTTACTGGCTACTTATTCTTTTAAAAGCACTCTTTATGAACCTTTGGGAGACTTTCTCCAGTAATATTTTAATTCTGTTCCTCCAGATACAGAAAACCTTCTGATATTTCCATCAATAGCAAAGCACATTTCATGGTGCTATTAATTGTCACTCTGCACTTTCCAGGCTGTTCAGTACTTGTCTTGGCGATCCTTACAATGTTCTTCTCCTGTATTTGTCCAGCAGTATAAATGGTTGAGGGTGACCTTTTACCCTCTATGGTACTGTCTGAGGTTTTCCTTGATTGATTTGTAAGGATACAGTGACAAATGAACGACCTAGCCTGTTGCAAACCTGCTGATGGAGTTTTACAAGTGTGAGCTGGACTCCTTGGGTATGTCTGTGTTTTTTTAAGGGTCAGACTTGGCTGTAGCGCAGATCCCCAGCCCCACAGCCACAGGATGGGTGAAGTGTGCCCTCATCAGACACACTGTGCAGCTAAGGAAATCTGGTGGGGCAGTGTGCCGGTAGGTACAGCCAGAGGAATGGGCCATGGGTGTGTGCATGTGTCCTGACCAACAGTGGAGGGAAGGTGAAATTCTTGTGCATGTACTTGAAGTGCATGGAGGCTGCTCTTCCACACCTCAGTAGATACAACACTGGGATCTACTTGAAGTGACCACCTTTGGTCAGAGACGTTTCTGAGCAGGATGGAGAGCTGCTCCGGGTGCGCTCCGCTGGCTGCCCACCGCTGGCTGCAGGGCAGAGCCTGGCAGCCTGCCGTGGGAGCATGCGCTTCCGAATGACTGCTCTCCTCCCGTGTCAGGACAAGCGTGACTCGCGGCAGGCTGGCAAACAGCATCGCTCCGCAGGACTATTTGGTGGGACTCAGGTCGGGTAAAATAAATAATTAACTGCTTCAGTGAAATAATACTGGAGGGGTGGGAACGGAACCTTTTGTTGCCAGCAAAAAACTCATTGTGCAAATGGAAGGAATTCTGTGAGTTCAGTATCTGTGAAATTTGGTAAAAAAGAGTTGAGGATGGATCACAGACCTTTCCCATTGCCTCTATTTCCCAGAGAGCTTGGACTCTTTCAGGTTAAGCAAAATATAATTTCTCCTGGAGAGGAGCTAAGAAGAGAGTATTTCTTTTCCAGTGCTAATTTCATACAGTAATCTAGCATGCAGAAAGCTGCAGCATGTGCAGCTGCTCCAGGCCGCATCCAATGCCTGCATGCATGTTGATTTTAGACAAGTGGTGTCAGCTTTCTCTTTAGCATTGTTTTCGTTCTTCCTCCTCAGATGTTTTTTAGCTCTGAACACATCTGACCTCTCCATAATAAGAACTCTTTTTTTTTTTTTCCCTTTTCATTTTTCTCTGATTCAAATCTGTGTGCATTTTTAAGTGTTACATGCAAATTAGCTTTGCCCCTCAGTTTCTTGGTAAGTTGCCACAGTGGCCAGGAGGGCAGTGGAGGTTCTGCACCATTGCCCCGGGGAGCACGAGGGTGTGACGGAGCGTGGGGAGCCTTGTCACAGGAAGAGGTTTGCTGTTTCCTTTTTGTTGCTGCTGCAGCATGAAGGACTATAGAAGAGAAATCTGGAGGGAGCAGTGAAAAGGAAGAGCACGTGTTGCCATTCAGCTCTGAGTTACGTCAGCGCAAAGTGGAAAGGCATCTTTATTAAAGAGGTTGTGTGTTAAACAGTGAAGACAGAAGAAGACGTTATTTGTTGCCACCTACTTTCATCTACAGTTAAGATCCTTTAACAGGCAATAAGCACAGTGTAAATATCTGTTTACCTCTGTGTTTTCTCTCAGGGGTGTTATAATTTATTTTTATGCTAATGAATAATTCTGGGAGGAGGTTGAAGCTGGGAGTGTTACATATTATGGTACTGTTATTTCTTTCAGAGGTACAGTGACAGGGGTTGTTTCATTTTGTTTTGAAGGGCTGAGGATGACCAATACCACACCTTATTCTAACGTTTCTAAATAAAATTTAAAAAATAATAATTTATGCATCTTACTGATGTGCACTGAAGGCTCAGGTAGGTAAAACAGTTGAGCTGATCTGCCCCTGGTATTTTGAAGTTCCTTGTGGCTCTGTTGACTGGGACATTAGCTTCTACTGAGTGAGAATCCTTTACAGCTCTCAAACTTCAGTGATTTCAATATCTAATGATTGCAATATACTCATGATTGACTAGATAATATACTCTACTGAAAAGTCCTTGAACTGTGAGGTGAAGGCTGAGAGAGCAGGAGTTGATGGTGGGACTTTTCTGTTTAGATTATTTCTGTTTTGAAGTCAGTCAGTCAGAACTCCTGAGATTTTTATTGCTGCACTTGATAAGTTTCAGCAGATTATTGTATAAACATTTTAATTTTGCTGCTGATCAGTATTTTGATGGAAACTAAATACATGAAAGGCTTCTACATTTAGCCTGTTCTTTTCCACCTCTAGACTATGTAAACTGTTGAGATGACATAAGCCTAACTGAAGAGAAAGCACAGTTTAATTTCTTTTATATGGTCATAGTTTGCCTTTATATTTTCATTTCTTTCAGTTAGAGATTATTTGAGTAGTTGAGACAAATATTTAACATTTGGCCAAATTTAATTCTAAAATAATTCCTTTTATAATTTGAATTTGGGTGGGGTTTTTTTTGTTTGTTTGTTTTTGTTTTTTTTTACTGTTGTAATACCTGTAGCTACAGACATCTGCATAATGCTGAAGAAATGATGCTGGTTTTACTTACTTACACTTGAAGAACTTAACCCTGTGTATCTGCCTGGCCATCTATCTGGGTAAAAGCCCTCCTTATGTTTTTATGTAATGTATATGTATTTACAGAGACTTCAGTTACTCAGCAATTCCTTTGTTAGTATTATTTGCATTAACACTGACCATCTCGTGGTCAGTTCATGGTCAGTAGCAGTTTGAGAGAAGAATAACTGGTCATTAATGCAACTTGTGAGGAATTCTAGTTTATCTGTTATTTTCATAAGGGTCTTCTAACATGTAACATATTGTTTATGTTCCTGATACAGGCACATACTTGTGTTGATGATGGGAAGTTGGGTTACTGAACCTTCAGCTTTAATTATTTCATAACCAGCTACTTCGCAGCTACACTAGTAAAATGGCAAATGACCCTGCGGAGGTGTGTCGAGAAACTGCATGGTAAAACCATTTATCTTTTAGAATAAAACCTAAAAGAACTTTATTTTCCATTAAAAGGGAAGATGGATGAACATGCCAAGCTAGTGTCAGCGTACTAGTAAGAAGGCAGTGGGGCGTTTGCATCAGAGAAACTTACACTTGTTGGCCTCTTGAACCATTCTCCAAGTATCTGTGGAATGAAATATATTTATGTCATATAGCACCTTCCATGCAAGGCGTACTGGCCCATATCTGGCTTCCTGTGCATGGGAGCTGCCAGTAGGGACCCAGCTGCCGGCACCACTGGCGGCCTGCCGAGGAGAGGCTTTGCAGCGGGAATGTCCTGAGGTGCCTGGTAGGAAAAGCTGTCAGGCCTGTGTCAGGACATGCACTCTCAGGGAGGTGAGGGACTTGGCTTCTGTCCAGAGTCATGAAGCATTAGGCATCTACGCCAGACCTTTATGTTCCCAAACAGGGCCAAATGTTTTGTGGCAGTGGGTCCCTTTCATTGGTAGTGTATGAGCCTGCTCTAGTCATGGGATAGGGATATCAGGATTCTCGACTGTGAGACTCCACAGCACATCCAGCCCCACAATTAGGCTGCTCTGTCTTAAAAACAGAGCCTAAACATTCTTAAAGCCTCTGCATTGTCCAGACCCCTTCTCATTTGTCATTTAACTTTGAAGATTTCTAAAATTTGATCTCACGATCCATAAATTCCTTTGTATGCCTGTGACTAATTGTGTAAGACTGCTTGGACACCAGCAGCTTGGATGCAGGCTCTGGAGCAGAAACATAGGCACTTAGGGGACAAGGTTGGTTAGGAACAGAGATGTCAAAAGACTTTTTAATGAGCATTCAATCTTCTGTCTCCTGGGTCAGCTAATGAGTTCCTTTTGCGAAGTGAAACTCATCTGATGTCAGTTGACATAGCTTCATGTATTTTTCAATGGAATTTTGCTCTAATTCCATCTTTTAATACAAAGCAGTTGTGAGATTCTTGCCTCACTGTGCTGTTTCGAGTAAAATGACAGTTGCAGCTCTAGCATACTGTCTGTGTGAGATTTGGAAGCCACTGAATTGTGAAGGATACATCAAGCCCTTGACATCGAGGATATATTTCATCAGTAAAGAAAAATAACGTTTTTTTTGTTCACTGGTAAAGTCTGTGTATTGTGATCCCCTAATAAATCTATCTCATTCTTACAACTTGACCTCAAGCTGCTGTGATACAACATGGTTTCAAACCAGTTTCTGGCCTCGTGTTCTTCTCAGATGGTATGTTTTAAAAAGGTCAGACATAATAGAGGAGGTCTAGATTAGATTATCTTTCACAGATGGGTATTGCATCGATGAAACAATGTAATCTAATAATGAGTTTATGAACCCCAGCATCAACGCATACACTTGGATTCAGATATTTCAAATCGTGTTTAAGGTGTTACTTAATGGCACAGATGAAGATGACATATAGTTGCGTCAGCATATACATCTGCAGATCTGAACAGTGAGAAATGCTGTTAGGTCAATTTTAAAGCAATACGATGATGCAAGTGTTGCCCTAATGTAGCTTTGGTGCATGTCTTGCAGCCCAGTGAATACTGTGGTCTCGTTTCATCACGAAGTCTACAAATGCGGAGGTTTAGTGAGATCAATGGGTGTCCCTGCCTTCACTGGAGTGCTTTGGGACCTTGCAGGAATAATGCTCATTCTCTGCCCCATTCATGCCCTCATGCCTTCCAGTAGCTATGCAGGTTGAAAATCCAAGTCAGGACCATAGCTCAGCCTAGATACACGAACCCTATCCTCAGCTGGGTGTGCTGGAGCTGCCTTACCCAGTCAGAGCCAGAACGGGTGCAGAGAAGGCTGTAACAAGGAGACAGTGGTGGAGAAACTGAGGGAGAATGGGGAGCCAAAGGCGGCTGCATACCAATAGAAAGGGTAGAGGGAGTGACAAGGAGATACATGTGTTCTTTGGAAGGGGAAATGGAAAGGCAGGTGTGAGAGCTTGAGTCAGAGAGAAAATGCTGCCACTAAGAGCATGTGAGGAAAGATCACGTATGGGAGAAAAAAAACCCAACAAAACCACAAAACCTCTTGAGAAAAAAGGAGAGGATTTTAAAATGCACTATATTCTAAATAAATGTACCATTCCACATTGAAATTATTAAAATAGGCTAGGAGTAAAGGGAAAAAAATGTATTTTGTTGCCGGATTTACGGGGACAAAATAGATTACAGAAAAATAAGATACAGTAAAAATCAGAGCATTGTGTAACTGTGTGTGTATCCAGTGCAACTGTCTAGAATAAGGCAGGTTTTACTGGTATGTGCTACAGACAAAGTTCATATGGACGGATAGCTGAAACATTGCCTCCCTCTTGCCAACCATCAAGTTCATGATGTAAGATCATGAGGCCTTCAGGTCTTGGAAAGATGTATATGTTTGTTTTGTTTTCATATGGGGAAAGAACATAGCCTTTATTAGTCTCATTCTTAGAAATAATTGGCCCATTTTAGATTTCACTTTTTTTACACATGAAAACTCAAGATAGATAATCTGTTGGGTAAACTGCTCTTAAAACATTACAGTCTGGTAAAATCATAGCATATTTTTAATGGTGGCCATGTGGTGTACAGCTATCAGATTCAAATTTGACTTTAGATTAATTTGTGTCCCTATAACTTAGGAGTCTGATCGCAAACTGTAATAACCATCACTGGATCTAACTCCTGGCTGGATGAGCATTTTTGTTCCAGGCAAACAAATTAAAACTGTGTTAATTATAGAATAGCTTTTGGATGTATATAGCCTAGGTTTCTTATCAAAATACTTTACTCTTTGGCTGCAGTCAGAAAAGTAAATACTTGCATATTTGCATGCATAAAGATGAAGGAGAGGTTTGTAACATCTGTCTAATTGTCAGTAGTATTTTAAATATAGATTGCAATCCTGATTCACATAAATTTACTCATATAGAGAGGTTACAGCGATGGATGCTCAGGTAAGGATTTAGATGCAGAAGTATGTGGGGGCTGTGGTAAGTGGAGTTACCAACAGGAGCTGAAGTGAGGTATGGGTCTGTTGCTGGTCCTGTTACGCCTGTTTTAAAAGCAGCTCTTATGATATTCCAAAAGTAAAAACCTGAGACAAGACTGGGCATCACTGAAAACGTAATATCCTTGATGTTATTCAAAGTTCCTTTTAAACTGGAGATGTACAGTCTTGCTGGGACCCACATGAGTTAAAATGGGGAAGAGAGGTAAGAAATGTGGATCTGGATGTATTTGAAGATTTCCGGAATTACTTGAATTTGGAGGCATTTGTACTGCTACAACAAATCTAGTTTCCTGTGTAGACAGTCACAAGGTGCCTTCTAGGACTGTGCCGGTGGTGGTTACGCACAGCGGGCAGCCCAGCCCCTCACAGCTGCTCACTCTCCAGAGGCGGAGTCATTTGGGGTCAACTGTTCTGACTGTCCCCTCCCAAACTCTTGCCCATCCCCAGGCTTCTCACTGGTGGGGCAGTAGGAGAAGCAGCAGTGGCCTGGACGCTGTATAAGCAATAACTAAAATATCCCTCTGTTGCCAACACTGTTCTGCTCACCTACCTGAAACACAGCACCATACGGGCTATGTGTACTCTATTCCAGACAAAACCAGTGCAGCACCATACTTTCATACTGATAATGCATGAAATATCTGACACACAAAATAAGAGGATGTGTGTCAGTCTGCACTGACGCTGGCCTTTATGGGAATTTTTACCCCTACAGGAAAAAGGAAATAAGTTACTAATTATTTTGCAGCTCAGCAAGTCCCTTTCTTCCCTCACTAATGACATTTAAATTGTGAACAATTTCCTTTGAAATCAATAGTTTGATGGAATTATAACTGAGCAAGAAAACGAAGAAACTCATTCTCTTTTAATCTTCTTGTATGCTTCCTTTCCGACACCTCAGACTGTAGATCACTTTGATCCTAAATTGTAACAATTCCTACCTGCCTGGATTTGCACAGAACCCGTAAAATGTTTTAAAGTGTAATTGAAGCATATTAAACAAACTTATATACCTCGTGTTTCATATAGGTGTAGCCACTATATCTTCATGAAACAAAAGTCCTTGGTGAACTGAGGCACCACGGACAGTTTTCTGGGTTCAGGGAAATTAAGTCAGGTCAGCATAGCATTCTGCATTTTATTCTTCAGAGGACTTATTTACCTGATCAAAAGCTATTTTCCTCCATTGATTCACTTTAAAATAAACCTCTGAGCACTTCCGTTCAACAGACATGGAAAAAAATATTTCTGAGGGGCAATCTGATTTAATTTTGATCTTCCTTTTTAATTTAAGATTGCCAGCAGCAGTAGGAACTCAGAAATATTCAGTGGACCTGAAAGAAAGATGAATGAGATTTTTTCGATGTCATGTATTTAATCCATCAGTGCTGAGACAGTTTAAAATTAAAATATATGGTCCCATTAAGTGTTTTTTACTGCATACATTTCTTAAGGAAGAGTGATGTACAGCACAGGGCTGCGTACTCTCTGGTAGCGGTGGGAACGTCAGCCCCCGAGCTCCTACGTTCGAAGAGTTTCCTCTTTTCTGAAAGAGGAGTAAGATTCATGTAACTGGCTGCTGCCAGTGATGTTTCTCAACAGCATCTCTTCCAAAGTGTTTCATTGAGATCTGCAGCTGAAACGGCACGACAACTGAGGTCTGTAGGTAGTTTGCAGACAGAGCAGGAGCTCGGTGCTTCTGCCCTGAAGAACTGCTGTGTCTGAAGGATGGGATGTACGGGTCACGCTCCCAGTCTACTCTCTGCTGGCTTGCATCAGAAGCCCAGATGTATAACCAAATATTCTCGGTACCAAAGCTTAGACTCCCCTTAGAGTAACCTTGCATAAGTGCTCTGAATCTGCAGTGAAAGTGGCCTCTGTCTACCTGTATATCTACATGTATTACAATGTCTGTAGATGTGTAAGGTCTGTAGGTACTTGGCTTCTTTTTCTAAGGAACATAAGGCTCTTCTGTACAAAGTAACTTCACAGTAACTCTGTGCAGTAACTCTGTACAAAGCATTGAATACTTCTGCCTTTGCAAGAAGCTTTTCTACTGCTGTGCCTTCTGCATAGAAGGCATTTTGTGTGTTGGGTGTTGTTTTTGGTGTGTCAGACAAATGCTTTTCCTGACAGGAAAGGGTTATCAAGTATCCCGAAGATGCTTAAAGTGTGAATTGAGCCGATCTCCCCTGTGGAAGTGGTCTATTTCCCAGGTGATTGTTTTGTCCATGGCTTTGTTACACAAGTCTACCTGATCACCGTGGTGTTTTTGAGAAGCGCTGTTGTCTGTGCAGCATCTCCCTAGGTGGATCCCCACATAGATCTTTCAGAGAACCAAAGCAGATTTTGGGCCATGCACATTATATCAGTAGAGGCTTTTTAGCAACAGGTCAGACTAACTAGCTTCGTCCCTTGACTGGTGTGGGTTGTCCTCCAAAAGCGAAGTAGTGTGGGTGGCACTGAGAAAAAGGGTAAGCCAGGACAAGGAATCAGATGCAAGGACACCTCAAGGAAAGCTTGCAGGGCTGCTATCTCTTCTCCCTCTGTACAGCTAGTGGGAGATGGAGTTTGGGTCATGTAATTGTAGCCTCCACGTTTCTTCAGGTTCTGTAGTGGCTACCACTCTACTCTTCTGTTCCCTGAGCATGGGCACTCTGTTGTTACCTTCCAGGCTTGGGACCATGTGGCCTACAGGTCCCAGTGCTGCTGCTGATACCTCAGGCTCTGCACTGCACACTCACATTTGTTCCCAGAGCTTCACCTCCAGGGTGGATTTACGCTTTAACAGGTCGCTGTCACTTGAGAGGTAAAGGAAACAAGTAGAAGGGTAGGTTCTAGTGGAAGGTGTCCCTGCCCATGGCAGGGAGGTTGGAACTAGATGGTCTTTAAGGTCCCTTCCAACCCTAACCATTCTATGATTCTGTGTTTCTATGAATGTGGGTTTCTTGTCTCAGTTATGCGTAATTTAGCCCATGTTATACACAGAGGCTGGCTGGCTTATTTCTTTGCTGCTGTGAAACATCCTGTGTCCCTGGGTCAGGAGCTTATGTGCTGGCTCTCATCTGTGTAAACCACTTTCCCAGCACCCAGGTTGACCCCCAAACTTGCCTGCCAGGAGATCCCTACCCTCGGCCTGTCTTCGGCTTGGCAATTCTCCTCATATGTCCTTCCCCAGTCCCCTGAGATCCCAGGAGGCAGCATTGGAGCCTGGGGTCTCTTTTTTGTTGTTGTGGAAGTTATTTATTGCCAAACTTAACACCTTTTTCAGAGAAAACAGAAAAGCCATTTTGTGTTGAAGTTACCTTACTCATTACTTGCTATCTCTTAATTACTGTGGCAGAATTTTTTTTTCCTGACAAATTGGTGGTTGTTATTGCTCTTCTTTTAGTAGAAGGAGCACAGTTCAATACACTGTGAGAGTGAAAAGCAGCTGTTAGACATAAAAATAGAGGCAGTTCATAAAGGTAAAATAGAATTCATGTGTTTTATACATACAGATTCACTCAGAGCTCTACAGACAGTATTTTCAAGTTTTGCTTGTGCTGGCTCCTTCTTCCTGTAAAATTTTTGTCATGTTTTCAGTTGTACATACATTTTTTTATCTTCAGAAATACAGGCTTAAGATGCTCAGTGCTGATACTGTTTTTTTTCTAAGTCCTTCTATCTTGCATGTTGCCTTCTGCTGCCTTGACTTTCTTTGGGGTTTTTGTGTCTGAGTAGAGAGTTAAAACTTGGGGGTTGGGGGGAATGCACATAGCATTATGCAGTGTTCATCTCTGGCTGCAATTCCTGCCGTCCTGCACAGAATCGCACAGCTCCTGTGTGTGAGGGCTGAAAGAAAGGCTGACATGCTTGTCGGGGAAGATGGTACCTCTGTGTAGCAGTTTTAGAGAAGGAAACTATCAGTTTGAAATGGATTTCTGTATGGGTAAGAACTCATAATGTGTGGCCAGAATTAATATGATGAGCATAGAAGAATTTTTGAAAGGCTGCTTCTTCCATATGTGTAGGTGTTTACAGAGTGACTTTACAATAGGGATTTGGCAGAAAGGTTAGTATGTTTTAAGCACCAAAGTATTCCTTTTTGTAGTATATATTACTCAGCTGTGTTGACATAAATCAAAAATATTCTTTTTCATTTTTTGTGTCTCTCAGCTGTCACATTCTTAATCGTTTTATGGTCACAAAACAAATGGTCAGTGTTGTGAGTTCAGTTTGTTGCAGAAAACATTTTCTTCTTATAAAAGCAAGCCTATAGTACATTCCTGAAAGCCAGAAAACAGCGTTTTAACTATCAACTCTTAGTACCCCAGTATCACCAGCACTGCATGGGAATAATGATAATTTACTTCATAGTAGTATTCTAAGATTAATTAGTTTATGGTGCTTTATCAATATTAAATCAGAACTGTCAAAGCTTGCCATCATATGGTATCTGAGGTATAGGCAGCTCAAGCAGTTGCAGTTTCAGCACTAGATGATCTCTGCTCCCCCAGCTGAACTGTGTGTACTCACCTGCCATGGCTAGAGTGAAAATTATAAAGTAGCCCATTTATCAACCCAGCAAACGCCGTTGTGTTTTCTTTTTTTTTTTTTTTTGCCTTTGCTTGTGCAACATTTAAATTTCTTTTTTTCTTTGAGCTAGATATGCAGTTGGTACTTTAAGTCTTTGTGGATTTATACCTTGGGACTTGACATTTCAGTGGTTAGCTTTTCGATGATTTACAAGAATTTACAAGGATTTACATTTAGAGGTTATGCTTGTGGCCATGCTAGTTATTTTCTCAGGGGTTTTGAGATCCCGTGATATATCTGTAAGCTTTTCATTTAGTTTTGGGACTAGATGGGGTAAACGTCTTCATCATCAAGATGGTCTCTCATGTGTATAGTTACCAGATAGGAGAATTTAAGGGAGATGATGCAAATTCAAGATTGAAATGGGTGAAACGTTTAGTAAGCGTGGGTGCAGAGGCTGTGCAGTTCCAGAGCTCTGTTCATCATTGTATGTAATCCATCATAGCTGCAGACTGCTGCCCAAAGGCAGCTTTTTCATTGCCCCCGGTAAAGAGGAATATGTGGCTATGTTAAAATCCCATCCCTTCCAGGCATGAGTTGATTTGTTAGAGAACTGATTATTATTGTTAGATGCAGCAAAGGGGAGAGACGAAATGGGTTGCTGGGTCTTGAGAGCAGTGAAAGTGGTGAGTGGAAAGGAGAGAATGGGATGCTTCTTTTTCGTGGCAACCCACTGTTTAGGCTGAATTAAGCACAGTACGAAGCTGCTCTCTCAGGGATCTGATACGTTGTTAACTGTGTGATCTTTCACTACCACTGTAACTCACTGTCCTTGTTTGTATGTATCTTCTCTGTCAGTCAGAACAGTTCACTCACCCTTGATTTTAGCTTGTTTTGCCTCATCCCTCATATTTCTACATTTGTCATCTCAGACGTAGCTGTGTGCCATACACATTCTGATAGAGAAAGCCATAAGGGTCTTGCCTTGTTCCCCTGTGGTCTGGCTGAAATCTTTTCCAGCTGAGCAGAATAAATGAAATGAAGTCATGAACAAGAAGCTACGGACTTCAGCTACAAACCTATAATTTAGAAGTCTCTTTCTTTGAATCATATGTACTTGTCAAAGGTGCAGTTAATAAACATTTACTGCTGATTTAAAAGGCCCTACCTAACACAGTAAGGTAGGGCCAACAACAAGAAGGCATACACCTTCTGGTGTTCAGTTCCTCCAATGCCCGAGAAGAGGTGAGGCACACTGTAACATTTGCTCCTTCAGACTCACGTTTTTATGCAGAGAGCATGTTGAGACAATCTCTCACTGTCCTGCTGCTGCAGTAGGAGCAGGCATATCCTTGCTGCACGCAGACCAGTTAAGGATTCAGAAGCAGTTCTGCTCCCACTAGGCTCTGCTTATAGCCGGCAGGTTGAGAATTAGCTGTCGGAAAATTTCCTTAGCCTTAATATTAATCCCTGTAGAGCAGCAGTGATGGTATTATGACTCCCAACTCTCTCTATTTGCTAAAGCAGGTAATTGTGATAACTAGGCAGCCACGTCCTCACACATGAAGATAGAAGAACTGGGAAAGGTGTGGACATGTGTTAGACATGCTCTGGAGTTTGCCTGCCTAATAATACTGCTGAGAATCATAGAATCATAGAA
>NW_010239629.1:218-3017 GCF_000690775.1 Eurypyga helias | reverse complement strand
TGGAGCAGGTAGGAGGAGGGGGCCGGGGGGGGCCGGACCCATGCCAGGGGGTCTCGTGGCTCGGTGAGGCAGTCCCACGGGTATGAGATCAGCGCTGGTGCACCCACCCTCATCTCGTGGGCGTGGGGTTGTCCCCCCATGGATGGCTCAGCTCTCCTCCGGCAGCTCAGCTGCAACCAGGTTGTGGCGAGCCGCATCTGCCGAAAAGGGTCTTTATTTTTTTTTAAACAGGAAAAGAGCAATTAAACTATATAATATATGAACATATAACCTATAATAACGCCACGTAACACGCCGAGGAGGAGCCCTGCAGCTCTTCCGGTGGGACGGGGCCACCTCAGAGCCATGGGATGCTCGGCTGTACCCACACAACTGGCACTTCAGGGCCATAGGAAGGGATTTGAATCCTATCCCTGTGTTTTTCCTGCTCCAAGGTTTAAAAAAAACCCAGTTTGGGAGAGGAGAGGTTGGCGGCAGCGCCGGCCCGCAGCGGGTCCGGGCTCCCGAGCATGTGAAAACCGCAGGAGGAGCCCGGATTCATTCCGGGGACATGCCGCCGTGGAAATACTAGTCCTACCTGATCTTATTTGCTGTCGCCACCCCTAAAATTGCACCCTCATGACAGGTAAATGTTGTCCCCTGTCGTAAATCTTTGACCGGGTTATTCTGTGCCTGGATACCACGGACTAAGGAAACGGCGCTGCCTCTCCTGTTAAGAAGCAATTAAGATTCCTTTTCAAGTGACTCACAGGGCTCTTAAAATAGGGTAAGTGGGGGTGTCAGGGGGCACGGGCCGGCTCTCCGCGTCCTCCACGGGGCAGTGTCCGACGCTGAAGTGGGTTGATTTCTGCAGTGCCGTGTCCCCATGACCTGTGTGCCCCCTGGTCGTGCTCTTGGACTTGCTCTGCCCTGCCCTTTTCCAGCAGCATCCCTTGGAGAGGGATCAGATCCAGACCTTCTGGGGCTTTTCTTCTTGACGTGGGTCTCAGTTTCCAGCTTGGGAAAAAAAAAAAAATTCCCCGAGCACCAGGAGCTCGCAGCAGCCGGAGTGAGGAAGCGTGGGGATGCCAGGCTGAGGATTTGGGTACCTGTGATGTTCTGCCAAGCCTGGGCAGCCCCTTGAGTTCATTTTTCCCAGGAGGATCGCCCCCGGATGCCTCCCAGGTTGCGTTCAGGCTCCGGCACGCGATGGTTTTGCCGAGGCAGGATGTGGCCGAGGCAGCGCGGGGGGTAAGCCGGCATCTGGCAGGCTCCTCCGGCGATCCCAGCCCTACCGCGTGGAGAAAACCCGTGGGATGGGGGCTTGGAAGATCCCGGGGCTGTGAGCTGCTTCCTTGGGGGTCAATCCCAGTCGTTGTCTGAGAAATGGAGTGCGGGATCTGTCCTGCTGCTCCCCGCAAGGCCCTTGGGGAGACAGTCCGGCTGGGGTCTGTGCTGTCCTGGAAGTGTCTCCCTTCAGTTCCCACTGCTGGGAGCGAATCCCTAGGGATTGCTGGTGCATCCCATCCTCGGGCGTCATCTCCTTCAAATCCAGCTCTGCTCCAGTTAAAACTGCATGGTTGTTTCGGATGAACCGTTGGAGATTCATTCACCGACAAGCCCGGAGAAGCTGGACCGTGCCCCATGGACATGCAGGATGGGATGGTGGGAGCGTGGGAGAGGTGTCCTCGCCTCGTGTCACGCTTTGTTTCCCGTATCCATGGGTTACCATGGAAACATAAAAGCACCAAGAGCTTTCACTGCGTGGCCTTTCTGTCCACGAATGCTTTGCCACGATGCCGGTGGCGTTTGGGATCACCACCCGCTTGGACAAGGATGAGGTGGGGGGATTTATCACCTTTGTGCTTGTTCCACAGCTTTGAATGTGGGGTTTTTTTTCCTCCTGCATGTCATGTGGGAGCAGCTTGGCCACCGCCCGCTGCCGCTTTCCGGATTGACATGACTTAAATCCGGAATCGCCGGCGTCGTCGAGGCCGTGGGGGAAGATGCGGGTGTGACGGAGATACTGGGATGGGCTCCTCCGAGGTCACCCACGAGGGTCAGTCCTGTGCTTGTCGCTGGCATCTCCCAGGGCCTTTCCTGGGACGTGGTGAAACTGGGAGGCAAAATCCTGATCCAGGGGAGAGGAGCTTTGCAGGATCCTGGGGATAGGGAAGGAGGGACCTGGCAGCGAAGGTGGGGCAACGGCGCGGCCTTTAAATAGTTTGTGCAGCGATAACACCCAGCCCGGGGGTGCCGTGAGGGTGCGTCGCTCAGACATCAAAGAGAGCGGCTTTTTGGGTTTTAGCTTCCAAGCATGGGGAGCAGGATCCACCCGGGACTTTCCCCTCAGCTGTGGGGCTTGGTGGGGGAGGTGATGCCCTGGACCGAACCTGGGGGAGCCGCATCCCATGCGGAATCTCGCCTCGCTGGACAGGGATGCTGCGAGGAGGGGATGCCGTCCTCGAGGAGCGGGGGGTGTTGCGATGAGGGGTGCTGCGATGAGGGTTGCCGCGGTGTGACCAGGGGCACCGTAGCGACCAGCCAGACCCTTCAGCATCACCACCTCGAGGACAGAAGGAGCCAGCTCGGGCCGTTCCTGCTCGAAGGAGCCGCGCTGGTCTGGGCTGCGGATCTGGTGGCACGAGGCTGCGGGGGGAGCGTGGATTCGTTCCAGGAGCACCTCCGCCTTGGCTGGGGCGCGGGGGCAGCTTGGGTGTGCTCTGTTTTGCTCTGCATTCTCTGAACGCTTCACTAAACAGGGTTCGTTTTCCTCAGGGATTATTGACGCTGTTTGTCTTAGATAAGCTTTGCATCGGG
>NW_010239629.1:0-204 GCF_000690775.1 Eurypyga helias | reverse complement strand
GCCTGGAAAAAAATCATGAGGCCTTCCAAAAAAAATGAGATTTAAAAGAAGCTGGTATGTAAAAGCAAACATGGGGGGGAGAGTGGATTTTCCCAGCTGGCGGGAGGGGTGACGCGCGCTCGGTGAGGAGCTGGGCTGCTTTGGCACGGAAGGAGAGAGCTTGGGGGGTGTGAATTCAGCGCTAAATGTGGGTTCCAGTGGCAG
>NW_010239628.1:14618-21319 GCF_000690775.1 Eurypyga helias | reverse complement strand
GTCCTGCCTTTGGCCGGGTCCAGGCGCAGACGCGTGATGAGGGCTGTAAGAAACAGGGCATGTGTCACGTGGTGGCTTTGCTTAGGCACTTTCCTTTCTCCCCCCTCATTTGACTCCTGGCTCACGACCGTCATCACTCTTGGTCCCTACTTGGCCAGGGGCTGTATCTTGTCATCCGAGCTCAACTATATCTATTCTCTGTTAATTTACATCACCCCTCTTCTAACTTGTTTTGTTTCCCGTCTCCATGACATCCTACAGCAGTGAGCGCTACGGTGGAATTCTGCACGTCAAATGTTGGACGTCCAGCGAGTACCCTTGAGCTGGCTTTGGAACGGCGTCCGTGACTCGTTTCTGTGTGCCAGCCCCGGCAGTCAGTTACTCCGTGTTGTTCATCTTGAGGCTGGGTCGCCTTTCAGGTCTCTTAAATTTTCCGTATCTCCCCTGGTTGTTTCTTTGTCCATCCCAGGCCCAGGCCCTGCTCGGCTCAGTCTCTCCTTATACGGAGGCTGCTCCGCGCTTTTGGTCATCTTGGTTGTCCTTGCTGTCGCTCTGGCTCCTTTTTCAGCTGCAGGAGTCGGAACCGCCTGCAGCAGTCGGCCACGTAGCGGTGATGCGTGCTTGCTTTCCTAGTCATCCCGGGGGTCGTAGCTGCCCTTTTGCTTGGTACCAAGTATTAACTGACCCACGGAGTTGCCACGCTTTTCCTGCATGGTAACAGCTCCGTTGGGTCCTGCTGTGTTTATGTGATGAGACCGTTTTGTGCTGGTTTTGTGGTTAGGGAGGGCTGAGGTTTTGTGTAGTTGGGGAGCAGCACGTGGCTTCTGCACCTTTTCTGAATTTGACTGTGATGAATAATTTTGTGAATAGTAAGATTTGCCACTTGCAGACGTATTCCTCTTCAGAGAGCTTATGTGAGCATATTGACCAGTGCAGGCTGCAGATTCTTGGCTGATAACCGTCCTCTGACAGGGAAACTCCTTTGGTTCCCTGCCCTTTAACTGCACGCTGGGTGACGACAGGGACTGTAACCGTAATTCCACACTAGCTTAACCTTTTCGTAGGAGCCTTAGCTGACGGTTCTGTTAAAATAAGTTTAGCTCATATAAGCAGATTAAAAATTGGTTCTTGGATGGCAGTTAACTGGAAATGGGAAATCTGCTGTAGGAATTTCCTGGGTACTGGGGCATTTCTCTCCACTCCAATGTTAGTCTGCACTTTGGTCTTGAGCTTCTGCAGGTGAGTTCGTTTCCGGGGGGGGGCGATGGGCGGAGATTTGTGTAGGTTTGTGTAGAGTCGGTGGATTCGCTGAACCAGGGGGTGACTTCCGCGAGCTCCGCTTTCCCAGCAGGGTTCTGTTGCAGCTGGGTTAAACCTCTCCAGGCTCTGGGGATGTGCTCTGCACATTGAAGGCTGGAGAACTGGGTAGGGGGGGTTTCCTAACCAGCTGCCTGGAAGCATATTTGAGCCATGGACGGCATTTGACTGGATACACCCTTGACGTGATGAGGCTGCCGGAAGAGCAAGAGGCTCTTGGGCAGGTGGATGGAGGAGTGGTGGGTCGCACTGGAGAGAGGAGCGCTTGCTCTGTGCGGAGCATGAGGAAGCCAAGGGATGCTGTCTCCGGGTCGGGGGCTGGGAAAAGGGTGTGCTCGTCCACGTCAGGTACCTTGAAAGTAAAGATGCTGACAAACAGGAAAGGGCTCAAAGAGCTACAAAAACCCAAACCCGTCTGAGTGGAGCAGCTGGGAGCACCTAATGTATCCAGGCGAGGGATTACGCGTGGCTGCAGTCTGTGCGCCGGGACGGCCCAAGGCTGGCAGGATGTCGAGGGCAAGGATTGCCTGGTGCTTCTCCGCCCTTATGCTCAGTCTTAGGCACCTATTATTGTCTGTTGCCGGAGCCAGGGTTTCTGTGTAGGTGGACCTCTGAGTTAGAATAGCTGCCCTTATCTCCTTGCCCAAGGAGGATCAAGGAGAAGGATTAGTTCTCAAACCGCTTGTGCAAAAAGTGAGTAGGACCCACTTTGACTCGGGGGGTCCTGCAACAAACCGAGTTAGCCAGCATGGCAGGGCATTTCACTTGGGGTAAATAACCCTTGGGATCAGCTTCCTGGGGTAAGGTGGTAGTTCCTGTAATTCAGGAGCCCTAAGAAACAATTCCGCGTTGACTGGGAGACTTCAGGCAGGAGCTCATGAGCTAAAGGAAGAAAGGGCTTTGTGGCGTTCTCTGGTTTGCTTACGCAGCCCGTTGGAGCAGATCCTAGGGGACGCTGATGTGGGAATGTGTAACCTGGGCAGGAAGTTATCCTTCGGCTGTGGTGAGGCACTGAGAAGCAGTTGACGTGATTTCCCCCTTGGAGAACGTATGTAAAGCACGGGACTGGAGTGCTTGAGAGGATGGTGGAAAAGCATCCCTCCGTCTGCAGCGCCCGTATCTATGCCGGGGGGTTAGCAGCAAGCAGCTCGTTGTTGCTTCGTGTTCCTGGTAAATGGTCGTGAATTTGCCTTGATTCATGGACTCTTTAAGACGGCATGAATCCTCACCTCCGCGTCAGCCGTTTGCGCTGAGGCCGAGACGGGCGTTCGTAACGCACTGTCGTGCGGAGGGCGGAAACGGCCGGGAGCGCTGGAGCCCTTCGGGGGAAGCACCCGTGGGCGGTCTGCCGCTACGCTAAGGAGGGTGCTCAGGTGGGTCCAGCACTTCCGGCCGTTTCCCCAGAGAACCCCGACGGTGCCCAGGCGTCGTGAGAACCCCGCGCTACCGCAGGTTGGCAGGGCATCTGTACAAGCTCCTCATGCCCCGTCCCGAGGAGAACCCTTGTTGTGAGGGCCGGCGGTAACGCTCAGGGCTTCAGCAACGCGCCGTTTCCCAAGCGCCTCCCGCAATGCCGTTCATTCGGCAGCCTGAAAGCGCCGCTTTCCTGGCACCTTCCCTCGCTGTGTCAGAGTTGATATTTTGGCTTCAGAGGCCTTTTTCTAAAAGTTATTTTGACCTCAGCTTTGGGGTTACTCACGCCTGGTGTAACAGAGCTCCCTTGTCCAGCCAGCCCTGCTCTGGCAGGGTGGCTTGGGCTTGGGATTCTCCACGGGGCCAGTGGTATTTGGAAAACAAGGGTTGGTGTTCAGCGGGAGCTGCCTGCTGCAAGTGCTCTCCGAGAGCGGCGCGGGGGGCTGGCGGGGAGCAGCAAGTACGGCTCCGAAGGCGATCCCTGATTGAGTGGAACGCCCTCTTCCACAGCCGCCAACAGCAGGTCGCTGCCGGGCTTGTGCTGCTTAGACGGGGGGCCGGAATTCGGGGCTGTTGTGCGGAAAACAGCAGCGGGCAGCTTCCCGCGGCTGGGGCTTTGGAGGTGCTGGAGCATGAGGGTCATCGTGCGCTGGAAGGATGATGCTTTCCAGTTTTAAACCCTGTGGTGCTCTCGCTGTGGGTTGGCTCTGCAGACGATACCGGGGGCATGGCAGGGGCCAATTGCAGGGACCTACATTCTTCCAGGGATAATTCTGCTGGGTCGGGCGCTGCGTATGAAACCTAGCCGAGGAGCTTGGACATTATCTGAGCTCCCCGTGTTTGGGGGACGGGATGTGGTATTAGGGAAGCAATCTGTGAGGATTGAAATAATCTGTACTTGCTGGTACGCTGCTAAACTGTGTCCAGATGAGTTCTGGGATTGCTCCCTTAATACATGGGTGAAGTGTCCGAGAGGGACATGTGAGGTCAGAGGGGTAAAAATAGTGCTACAGAAAACACCGTCTTATGTCAAATTCCGAGTAACAAAATAGTGCTGTTGCTTCTGCATTACTGGTCGTGGTTTTGTGGACAGGATATAAATATTCTGTGTCAGAACTGACTAATCCTCTAGCCCTTCTGTTGTGATCAGGATTAAAAGAAATGGAGCTCAGAAGCATCATTTGGATATTAATATTTTATAGTGTGATAGAGGCAACGTTCAGAGCATTGTCTGGAGCAGTTTCCTATTTAATGGGAATTTGTCCAAAAAATGGAATATTTAAACAGAATCTTTAAGCCTTGGCAATTGCCTTCGGAATTAATTAAGCACTGTATGCTCGCAGTGCAGGCTGTCTGTAGCAGCTGTGTTGTGCGCTCGCGGCGAGCGCAGGAAGCAGGGCGGTTCAGTAAATCCGTAAAGAGCTCAGTAGCCTGCCATGAAACCATCAGCTTTAAATGTAGGTTATCCGCCTCTTCCTGTCCTCCCGGAGAGGTGGCGAGGGGCTTAACTGAGGAGCGGGAATAAAGGGGGCAGTGATGCCCGTGCTTCAGAAACCGCTCGGAAAATTGAACCAAGCCTCTGCCGGCTATTTCCCTCTCGATTCTCTCCCAGGAAGCGAATGCTTCCAGCTGCCGACAGCCACACGCTTGTGCTCGTTTCTACTCTCTGGTTGCTCGCCTAGCACTGCGTGCAAGTCCGTTTGCTAACGGCCCTTCAGCAAAGGGCACTGCGCTCCGGGTTCACGCGTTGCGCAGGGCGACCAGAGCCAGCCTGCAGAACATGCTGTGCTGCCCCGCGTTTGGTGGCCTCTCGGCTGCCCGCGGCTCTCCCAGTCAGGAGGACAGGGTGGCAGTTTCTTCCCTGGAACACCTCTGAGGACTAGTTCTCGACAAAGTGACTTCTAGGGCGATTCTGGTGAGGGAAAGAATAGCTTCAGCTCAGAGCTTTGGGCACAGCAAGATCTGCCTTTGGTTACGGTCCGATGGAATGAAGGGCTGGATGCTCTTCCATCTCCTCGCGGTGCAGGTGCTCTGACAGTCGACTGCTTTCAGCGAAACGCTGGGGGTAGGTCCAACTGCAGCTCAAAGAGCTCGTAGAAAGCTCCGTGGTGCTGGAGTGGCGTCATGCGCCGGGTTTTGGGTTCGAGGCCTGGTGGCCTGCGCACGCTAGTTCTGCCCTGGCAGGTGTCAGCGGCGGCATGGGGACAGAGCGGCATGTGCAGCCGGCAGCCATGGCCTCTAGCCCGAAAGGCAGCGTTTCAGAGCTCCGGAGTTCTGAGGACACGCCAATGTCACCGGCTACGTGCTGGCACAGGAAGGTTGCATTAGCTAGAACGAAGATTAGAGATTCCCTCAGTGGTGGAGGGGAATGACGTGTCTTGTGATCCTCAGCTGCCTCCAGATCAAAGTCTCTCTTCCACGTCAGTGTGGCTCTGTCACGACACAGTCACGCTCCTGCTGTTGGGTGGTCATCAGCCCGTTGTTTTGTTTTCAGGCATTTTAAGCTTTGAAACTGGGGAGACTCCACTGTTGCACAACAAGCCATCGTGAGGTCTGCGTGACAGCAGTGCAGTGGTACCGAGACAGTTGTGTGGTTAAGGAGTTTGTTGAATAAGGTTTTCTCCAACAAAAATGGTGAGAGTGGGTAAGAGTAACTCACGTGTTGGAGCTGGGGCAAGGCCCGCCGCACTGAGGTGAGCCCGAGGGGGGAGAGTGGGGTTGGAGCCCCATCCTTCAGTCTACATGGGTCTACTCACTGGTTCGCTGGCTGTCCCTCGTCATGGGACTGGTACCATCTTCCGCGTGCCTGGGACCTCTGCCAAGGGCTACGACACCCTGCACCCCAGAACCAGGCTCCGAGGCCTGCGCGGGGCTGTTGGTGGTCCGGGGTGAAGCCGAGTGTGTTCGTAGCACTGAGAGCGGGGGGCACCGAGCGTCCGTTGCCAGGGCAGACAACAGCCCTAGTGTGCACGTAGCTGGAACGCCGTGGGAACGGCGGCTGCGGGCTCGGGGGGGGGGGGGCCGCCCTGGGCCAGCATCCCTGCCTGTGGCTCTGTCCTGACAGTGCTGCCTACTTGACCGTAACCATGTGCAGCAGAGCTTTTCCAGAGCTTCACAAAGCCCATATTTAATAACGTGTTGTAGTTATAATGCCTTCCATCCGCTGGATTTCACAAGCAGACTAATCCTCTCAGCTGGTCTTTTGGCGGAGCAAAGGTGCCTGTGTCACTGGCAAAGGGGCTGGAAAGCAGGCTGGTGAGGGTGTGCTGCGGCTCGGGTTTTGCAGCAAAATAAAAGGTGGATCTGGAGTCTCTCGGTTATTGTTCTCACCGTCGCTCCTGTGCCTCCTGCACACTGGGTGCAGCCCAGGGCGAGCGTAGGACGGGGTTTGTGTGGTAGCAGCTGTCACCCAGAGTGGGTGCGCCCCGTGGTACCCGCTGCGGCAGCCTTCTCTTGTCGTGTTCCCCCCAAGCTGCGCTCGAAGCGCTCCTGGGCTAACGGCACGTTCAGCTTGCCAGGGAGATCCTGGAGGGATGGTGCTGCAGGAGGGAAGCGAGGGTAGTTGGCTCTTGCCACAAAATCAGCGTTGCCCCCGAGGAGCGGGGTTGCCCTCGTGAGCCGGGCAGATTCCAGGCGGGTTCTGGGGGAGGTGCTGCACCATCAGCTCTGCTGAGCCCCTGGCCCAGCCTGGCATCTGCGTCGCGGAGTAGCTGTGATACCTGGTCTGCAAGGGGAGGGAGGGAAGGGAGTAGATTCCCAGCTGCAGCACCACCCGCTTGTCTCAGATGGTGCTCAGGGTACACGGGGAGTACGTGCAGCTGCTGCCCTTTCTCCTGGGGAAAGCACTGATCTAGGTGGTGCAGGGTTACCGCATTTCCACCGTGCTGTGGGCATCCCGTGCTGGTCAGGCAGTTGCTCCCATCCGTGGCACGGCATGGGTGGGTGATGGTGGGTTTTGAGTGGGGCTGATG
>NW_010239628.1:8779-14554 GCF_000690775.1 Eurypyga helias | reverse complement strand
CCCACCCACCCACCCACCCTATCTGGCCTTGCCTGCGCTTTGGGGCCTGGGGCAGGGGAGGGCTGCAGCAGCATCCAAGAGCGGGCACGTTTAGGTCACCTTTCGCAGAACTGGTAGAGGTGCTGTGCAGAGATGAGCGCAGCCAGACCTCCCCAGAGAGCGCAGGATGAGGTGGTCTGCCCCTCGCCGAGACACGCTGCATCTGCCCACCCAGGCTGGGGACAGGCTGGTGGCCCCAGGGACCTGGAGGCTGCTATGACTGACTCTCTGTGTCCCTCATCCTGGCATCAGGGCAGAGCAGTCTGCTGGGCCGGGCCGTGCGCGGTGGCAGAGGTGGTGCGGGCAGTTTCCTTCTGAAGCACTGGTGGAAGAGCCTTAGACGCAAAAGGGGCTGCCGACAGCCGTAGGTGTGGAGCGGGAGGATCAGTTAGGGTATCTAGATCAGGTACAGAGCGAAGGGTTATTGGTTTGCCCCGAACTGCGTCTCGGCTGCAGCGTATTTAAACAGCAGTCCTGCAGGCTGTGTTTGCCTGGGGCAGGGCGCTGTCTTGCTGGGGCAGCGCTCACTGTTGGTGCATGCGATGTGCTTCTACTGTGGGAGCATGGTTCTGCCCGGGAGAACTTCCCACAGAGCATCCTAGGAAAGGCTTGTGCCGGACGCTGGTTAAACTTGGCCTTTTCTGACGTTACAGGGACAGCGATCAGCTTCGGTGCTTGAAACCTCTTCTGTCGCAGCACAGATAGGACCTTTCTCCTGGAGTTATATCCCTGGGTTGGTGAATCTGTGCTCTGGAGTGTTACCCAGGAAGCTTAGTACAAGTCCCGGGCTTGCGAAGAGACAGTCTCCTCAGTACTACCCCGCGGTCTCGGGGGAAGCCCCCGTGTCACGACTTGCAGTATGGCAGCTTCTGCTGGAGCTGCTGTGCCTGGCGTCTCGGTGCGGAGGTGCTGGTGCTTCTGCAGGCCTCTTGCCCGTGGTGCCTCCGCCGACGTCCCGCGGTGGCTCTGTGCGTCTCGTGCTGTCTGTGCCTGTTCGCACCCTTCTTGCCCACTTCTCGTAATACGAGTGCTGTTGGAGGGTTTTGCTGAGTGCTGATCTTCACTCCTGGTTTACGAGGAGTTGTAACAGCTATTCCTCTCTTGCAGAGTTTTTACCATGCCTCTGGGAACATTCCTTCTTCCTGTTCTCTGTTTCTTGGGAGCAGCGACTCCACGAGGACCGCAGTATGCCACGTTCTCGCGCAACGCTACGAAATTCCTCCACCTGTCTATGGACTTGGAATCCGGGACCATCTACCTGGGGGCCACCAACTTTCTCTTTCAGCTGACGTCTGACCTGCTGATGAAGAACGTGGTTCAAACGGGACCAGTTCTGGACAGCAAAGATTGCCTCCCCCCGGTCTCAAAGCTGGAGTGCCCCCAGGCACACCACACCGACAATCACAACAAGCTGCTGCTGGTGAACGCGGTGCAGAAGGAGCTCGTCGTCTGTGGCAGCGTGCACCAGGGAATCTGTGAGAAGCGGAGCCTAACGTCCATCGACCACATCCTCTTCCGACCGGAGAGCCCTGGGGACACCCAGTACGTTGCTGCCAACGATCCCAATATCACCACCGTGGGACTCATCGCCTACTCAAAGGATGAGGTCCCCTTGCTGTTCGTGGGACGAGGGTACACCAGCCGAGGAGTTGGGGGAGGCATTCCTCCCATCACTACCCGAAATCTCCGGGCCCACGGCGGGGATGTTCAAGCAACAGACTCTCACTCCATTTTCTCCTATGAGGAAACGGCGAAACTGGCGGTGGGCCGGCTCTCCGAGTACAACCACCACTTCGTTAAATCCTTCACCTACCGCTCCAGCGTCTATTTCCTCTTCTACCGCCGGGACCTCAAGTCTCAGTCGCGCGAGTACAAGACCTACATCTCGCGAATCTGCCTGGACGACTCTCACTATTACTCGTATGTGGAGCTGCCTCTGCTCTGCCAGAGCAAAGCCAATACGTACAGTCTGCTGCAGGCCGCCTACGTCACCCGGCCCGGAGAGGGCCTGGCCCAGGGGCGGCTGGGCACTGAGGGAGAAGTGCTCTTTGCAGCCTTCTCTGCCTGGCAGGCTGCTTCTGGCAAAGCCAACGAGGAGTCTGCGCTCTGTGTCTACGCCATGGAGGAGGTGGATCGCCTGACCAACTGGACAAGGGACGTTTGCTACATGAGAGATGGGAGGTCGGAAGAAGGGGCAGAAGTGGCATATATCGAATACGATGTCAGTTCCAACTGCGTCCAGCTGCCGGCGGTAAGTGGCGTTGCCCCTTTTCCAGGGCAGAGAGCAGTCTGCAGCACGTTCTTGTGCTGCTTTGTGCTCCCCCGTTTCCCGCGGCTGGGTGTTCAGATCTTTCTGGGCTCGGGCCGTCTCGCTGCTGCCGCAGCAACGCCACGCGAGAACCCTTGCGTTCTGTTCAAGTGCAGTCCGGCTGGGTGCCCTGCAGCGCTCGGCCCCACGCGGGCAGGTTTCCTTGCAGAGGGAGGTGGGCTGAGTGCGGCAGTGGGGGGTCTGCTGTGACCTGTCTCAAGGCAATGCCAGGCGAGAGCACCGCGGCTGCAGTTCAGGTTGTTCCCCGTTAGTCGTTCCGTGTCCCGGTCTGCAGTGCAGGGAAGGAGAGGACTACGCACATGGGTGCCTGTGTGTTGGGACGGGAATTTAAGGGGATGCTGTGTCCCGGTTGCTTATGGTGGGGTGCACCTCGACATTTCCCTGCAAGGGTACCCAGGAGCAAAAAGGAACATAAGCAAAACCAAGGGTCAACAAAATCCGAATTTCCTACAGACTGCATTCGTTGGGCAGAATTTTGTGCCCAGGGAAGACCTTTTCCTGACCTGGCTCCTCTTTGTCTCCAGAGCTGTAGGAGGTGATAATCCTTCTTTAAATTCTGCGACAGAGGCATGATGGGATGTTGCAGGATAAAAATGTGAAGTGGCCGTGACCCCGAGTCCTCACAGCCCCGCTGGCTGGTGCTGCGATACCGGGGCTGGCGACGCAGACGCAGAGCCGCGGCGTTCTCCGGGGGCGGTGCTGGATGCCGTCTCCCAGCACCAGGCTCCGCGGACGCCAGCGGCCTGTTTTCACCGAGGGAGTCCTTAGCAGCACAGCACGTCGTCTTGTGTCTTCCTTCTACAGGACAGGCTGTCCAGATAATTGCCTCTTCCCCACCTTGTGCTGCACAGGGCAAGGCGGTGCCACGGGGCTTTGGAAGTCTCTGGGTTTGGATGTGTGATCCAAGCCCAGTGTTAGAATTACGGTTTTCCTTTCAGTAGCTAACGCTGACTGTAGAATACCTGTGGGACAATGCGGGCTAAAGAGCAGACTTGGAGTAGGACCAGCGTGAGCTCGGGGGGAGTACGTCAGGGTTGGGAGGTAAGGGGCTGCCCAGCTGGGTGTCCTGTTCTCCCGGTGCTTCTTAGCCGTGCCCTGTACGTCCTGTGTGGGGCTGCGTGGAAGGAGTTGTCATGGGTGATTTTTCGGGCAGCTCGAGGGAGTTAAATGTCAAACTGGTGTGAGCACTTCAGAAAATCCTTCCTTCAGAATGGCGTAGAGGCCCCTGTACCATTGGATCCAGCGGAGGAGCGGGAGCAAATGGCCAGTCTCTGCTGTGCGGTTCCTGGCGCGTGATCCCGGGGTCCCAGCTGCGCGGTTTGGCACTGGTGGGCTGACGAAAGTACAGCGTCGCCTTAACAAGCGTGTCCAAGGATATGCAAACATCCTGACACACTTTCTCCTTCACCATTCAGTACATGGTAGCGGTTGTCGTGTAGATTGTATCTAACAACGCGTAAGGGTCCGTGCCAGCTCCAGCCCGCTCCATTCAGCGCGAGTGGAAGCGGCTGTCAGTGAGCATCTTGTGCAGGAGCGCTTTGAACTCGGTCTCGGGCTGGCAGCTGGTGCTGTACCGAAGGAATCCTGCTCAATAACAGCACGTATTTCCGCCCCCAGCACAAGGTCTGCCCTCTTCCCTCGTCAGCGCTGCCTCCCGTTTTCAGCCCGTCCGGGGAGGCAGAGGTGGAGTGTGAAGCTCCACACAACCCCTGCAGCTGGAGAAAAGGCTTGCTTCTCTAAGAACTTCAGAACCCGTTCACTTGCTGGGTTTGCTGGAAATGCGTTAGCCCTGCGGTGCAGAGGACTGTGTGGGTGCTGTTAGTCACCTGGTGGAAGTGTGACACGTTCCTGCCGGGCTTGGGAAGGCTCCGTACCTCCTCTGGGTGTAGGTGTCCAGGTACGTAACTTGTCCTTCCTCTCCGAGCTTTGGCCGCTTGGCACACGGATACAGGTTCATCCTGTTGCTGCTTCCGACCTGGGCGATGTGGGAAGCGCGCGGCAGGGCTCACGGCAGCAGCCTCGTCCAAGTGTGCTGCATCGCAGTAGGACGCTGGATGGTCCCTGAAGTGTATTTTCTGCTGCGCTGCCGAGGTGTTATTCACTGGAAGCAATTCAAAGAGCTTCTGTGTAAATGTGTGCAGGCACTTTATAGAGTTACCGTGGCCTTAATCCCAAATTTCAGCTCTTGACTGGGATTAGCAGGGCTGTGCCCTGCAAGGCCGCAGCAGGCTGAGCCGGAGCTGGGAGAGCTTGCACAGGTCCCACTGATTTATGGCGGGTGAACGGTGCCCTCGGCATCACATTCGGGCAACGGCGGTGCTGAGCACAACTGGGGAAGAGCTATGTCTGACGTGGCCGTGGGCTCCCTCGAGCAAGCTGGAACATCAGCCTCAGTGGTGAGGTCGGTCAGCTCCAGCGTTCACCGGCATCGGTACGAGGGTTGCAAAGATAACCAGGATCCCTTTCAAAAGGAACACTTGCTTTTGAGTATGGAAATTGGGCTGTGGCCTGCTTCCTGACAAATCTTGCAGGAACTGGACGGCTGGAGAAGCAGTCTTCAGAGTACGAGTAGGTTGGAGCTTAAGAATCAGACGTCAGAGCTGGTAGGAAAAACGGATCTGTCACTAAACGCGGGTGATGGAGGATGGTAAAAACTAACGATCATTAGAAGTCGCAGCCTCCTCTGGGGCTTCAAGTCGAGCCTGACGCCCCGTGTGCGGGAAAGCAGTGGAATCGGTGCTTGAAAGGACAACCCTGCGGCGTCAGGAGGAAAGTAGCGGCAGCCTACGCGGCGCCGCTCCTCACGCGGAGCCACGGTGTCAGGCCTCGCGTCCCTGCTCAGGTGGCAGCGCGGTGGAGGAGCGAAGCGAGGCCAGCAGCATGGACGCGTTTGCTGCGGGATCTCCACAGACGCTGCCAAGAGCTCCTCGTCGTTTCAGTTTCTCCAGGCAGCAGTCAAGTATTGAAAAAGCCCAACCAAAAACCCCAGCGAAATGGGAGGAGGGTGGGGAAGAGGGTCGGTGTTCCGTGGGGCTGGCGAGTGGGGAGGGCGATGGCCAGCTGCCGCGGGCATGCCACGCTGTGCCGTTGTCGCTGACCTCCGCCGCCTGGTGCCAGCTGGTACGTGCAGCTCCGTGCTGCCAGATGCGGAGCCGTGGCCGTCGGCAGCAGGAACGCGTAACTCCAGCAGTCTGAATTCCAGCACGTCGCCCGAGGCGAGAGCGGGCGCAGGAGTCGGGGCGGGCTGCGCCGGCTGTGCCTCTGCCCCACGTGCAGCTCTGAGCAGCTGGTGCGGGGCTGGAGAGCGGGGGAAACGTGAGCCGGGAGCTGCGTTGCTTGAAGACGAGCCACTGGCCGCTTAAAAACGGCGGGGTTGGGGGGGGTTGTTTGTGGGGCACCACAGCACC
>NW_010239628.1:0-8691 GCF_000690775.1 Eurypyga helias | reverse complement strand
GCCCAGGAAGGAGATGAGTCCCGCTGGAACAGCTTCTCTCTACACAAACAGTAAACGGGTCGGGAGCTTCCATTCTCTGTCCGTCAGCATCGGTACGAAGGTGGGGTGGAACCGGGAGGGCTCTCCCCGGTGCAGAAGGATGGCTGGCTTTGCAGAGCGCTGTGGGGTTAAGTTGCAGGGACCTCGAGGCTCACAAGGGTTGAAGCGGTGTGCAGCCGACCCTTGCTCTGCCGCGTGTGGGTCTCTGGTTGCACGCACTCTACGATTTTGGGTGTAGTTAGTAAGCTCGTTGGAGCAGGTTGTGTTCCACCCCGTGTTTGTGTATGTCCTAGTGCTCTGGGATTCTGCTCAGACTTGGAATTTGTGGGTGACACAGCAAAACCGTGCCGGTTGTTGGCGGCGCTGCGTACGACCAGGTGGTGGGTTTTCTTTTGCACTGGAAGCAGGAATTCTCATCGCCTTGTTTTGTTCTGAAGCATACAATGACTCTTCCCCAAAGCTGTGTCACGGCCCCGCAGAACCAGTGTTTGTGGAGAGCTTCCGCGGTGGTTGTTGAGAGTTTCGACACATGGCGTTACCGCGTCTGTTGTGCCGAAGGGACGCAGCTGAAGTGTGCGCAGGGTGCCTTGGGGGTACGAGCAGCCGACATACCTAGACTGAGGAGTAGAAGCTGGTTTTGCTCTCAGTCAGAAAGGCCAGAGGGTTTCAGAGCTGAATTCACTGCTGGGGCAGCTCCTGGAGGAATTTGGGTGGAAAGGGATGGTGGGAAGGGTTAAAGGTTCCTTGTGTCTCTTTTTTTGTACTGATTTCCCTGTTCTTTCTGCTCCCCCCAAAAAGGACACCCTGTATGCATACCCCTGTGGCTCTGACCACACTCCCAGCCCCATGGCCAGCCGGGTACCCTTGGAAGCAGCCCCCCTCCTGGAGAAAAGAGAGGCCCGTCTGACAGCCGTGGCAGTGAACGTGGAAGATGGCCACACCATTGCTTTTCTGGGAGACAGCAGGGGGAGACTGCACAAGGTATGGTCAGGATCCAGCAGGAAGCCAAGAGGATAAAACTCCTCGGGGATGCTCAGGTGGAAGGCAAAAAAAGGCAATGTCTCTTGTCCCTTGGGAAGTCAGGTTCCCACTAGAGATCATTCCTACTGGATGGTCTCTTCTCACACTGTGCTGGCTGTTGGGAATGCGAACGCCCCGCTCAGTGGTCACGTTGCCTTTGGTCACATCTGCGCTGAGCCGCCGTCAGGGCTGGTGCATCCTACGTGGCTTCCGCAGGTATTGCCGGGCACATCCTTCCCGTGGCTGAAGTCACTGCACTGGGGTTTGGTGGGAGGGTGAAATCCTCGCACACAGCAGTGGTTCCAACTTGCTCCTGGTGTAGGACGGGTGCCCGACTCCTGCTGTGATGCTTTGCCTGCATATAACTGTGACTCTTGCAGGTGTACTTAGGAGCAGCGGGGGAGGCACACGTATACGCTTCTTTAGCCATCCAGGTGAATGGCATGGTGAGCGCGGACCTGCTGTTTGACCAGATGCAGGAGCACCTCTTTGTCATGACCCAGTCAATGGTAAGAGCAATAAAATCCCTTCCACAGGAGAGCTGAAAGCACTTGAGGTCCAGAGAAACTGCTGAGGGGAGTAGGGGAGGCAGAGAAACAGCGTGTACAGCTGAGGCTGTGCCGGGCAGCAGCTGCCTGCCAGTCTGGCCTCCCGGGATGGGACTGGCCCTTGGCGAAAGCTGGAGGAGGCACGCAGGCAGTCCTTTTGCCCTAAGCTGTGCCTTTCCCTCAGCCGGGCTGTACCGGCAGTGATGGAGGAATGTCAACCTGCGGGCTATAAGAGGCCGCTGTGCTGGCGTGGAGGCGAGGGACTGCAGGTGCCCGGGTTCTGCTGCGGTGAGCAGGAACTGTGTGGACAACACCTTTGCGTGTCTGAGCAGAAAAATGTGAGCCTTCTGGGTTCACAAGTAACGTGACCTGTCTTGGTTTTGAAAAAGATTAAAAAGAGAAAAGGGGGGTTCTGTGGAATTAAAACTGTGGCATTTCTCCTGGTTTTAATCCGTTAAAAGATTAAGCTTTTCTTCCGTAGGCGCGTAGCCTACCAAGGCAGAGATGTGTGGGGAACGTCTCCAGGCAGCGGAGGAGTGCTCTGAGCGGGCACGTGGTAGCAGTCCTGCAGAACAGGCCAAGCTGTGGAGGCACCTCTGCCTCTCCCGCTCTGTGCAGTTCTGGTTGTGCCCGGGGGCAGCTGGAGGAGAGGCACTGCCATGCCTCAGGCTCTTGGGGTGTTGGTGTCTGCTGAGTAGGAAATCCAGCTATGGATGCAGGACTGAAGAGGGTTTGTACACCACCACTCATCAGCTCCTTGAGCTGGAAGGGAAAGGTTCCTCCTAGCAGGGAAACACCAGCCCTTGAGTTACTGTGAAGGAAAGAGCAAACAAAAGGAGAGCGTGCTGGAAAGCCACCGCTTCCCTTCGCCCCCTCCCACGTGGAGACACTCGGGAATGTTGTGACCCTTCAGAGGAGGAGTTGAAATCCATGAGTGGAAGAAGATCAGGGAAATCTGAGATACACCCTTAACAGTAACGGTTCTGTCAACTAGAAAACACGAATTACGTCGTGTGCTCAGCCAAAGGAACAGGTCAGGGACTGGAAGTTGGCGTTCTAAAGTAACTGACTGTAGCAGCTGGAGCGTAGCTGTGGAATAAGGAAGGGGCAGGGATAGCAAGCTAAAGCAGAAGTGTTTTGCCAACAGAACGTACCTCCCGGGTGGCAGGAGGTTTTTGTCCCACCCTGCTCACGGCTGCTTGGCCTACCCGTGCTCCAAAGGGCAGTTGTGCCGGCTGGGGCCGGGCGATAGCGCGGGGCATTCAGGGGCCTCTGCCGGAGCTGTCTCCAGCCTTGGTCGCTACGTGTCGGGAGGTGATCCGCCATGCCAGAGTCCAGAAAGGCGAGAGTCAGTGGGGTTCGGGCTGCTAGTCTTTGATCCGCTGCATTAGAATAGTTTTATCACTAAATCAGAGCCCCTTCTTGCAAGCAGCATCACAGCAGCACGCTCCACCTGCCTCGGCGTCTGTGCAGCCTGGTGGTGTCCTTCTCCGGTTTGTACAGCGGCCGGCGGGCGGGCTCTGGAGCCTGGTGCCGCTTTCCTTCCCCTTCATGCCGTCTGGCGATCGGGAAGCTGCTTCAGTGGGCAGGCGGGTGCTGGGGCCTGCGTGCGCCATGTCCTCACTGATTTCTTCTCTGGCAGGTGGTAAAGGTTCCCATCCTGGAATGTTCCCTGTACGTGGACTGCGGATCCTGTCTGGCTCTGAAAGATCCCTACTGTGGCTGGTGTGTCCTTCAGGGACGGTAAGACAGATCCCTGTTCACCTGCAAGGATTTTGGGGGGATAGTGCTTAGGGATTGTCTCCCCTTATGCTCTGCCTTATGTCCGTGTGTCTGGGTTCAGTTTCTTCTGGTTCCTTTGTGGGATATTCTCTCAAGCCTACCATTCCCCTGCCTGCCCCCCTTGAGACCGCCAGCAGCCACGGTTACACACAAGGGCAGGTTTCCATCGCTCCCTGGGGCTTTGGCCACCGCTCGCGATGCTCCTGTCCAGTGCATTTCAGCCTGGTTTTAGCCTGCCTGCAGCTCTTGTCAGATGGAGGAACTGCCCTCTCTCCTGGTGTCCTCCCTCTTCTTGCTCCCCTACTGATGTAGCTGAACGAGACACGGTTTACTGCCGCGTCTGTCTGCTTGCTGGCTCTGTCTCTCTGCAGAACTGGTTTATGGCCCTCGAAGCCCATGGAGTGCCTACCCCTCTACATTTCGGTAGCAGTCCGTCTTGTTACTGAGGGTGGTGGGAGGCTGGGACGTCTGTGCCTCCTGTGGCCGTTCGCCCAGGCCCTGGCAAGGCTCAGCGGGCAGTGGCAGTTGGAAGCCAAGCGTGCCCTGCCAGGGCGGAACTGATCCCTCACGGGCTTCCTGCTGTTCCCTGCAGGTGCAGCCGTCGCTCGGAGTGCCTGCGGTCCAGGCTGAGTGAGCAGTGGCTCTGGAGCTTTAACTCTACGCAGCAGTGTCTGGCTGTCCAGTCGCTAACTCCAGCCAACATCAGCAGAGAGGAAAAGAGAAATGTGAGTGGTGATGATCCTCCGATGATGCCCACGCATGTAGGAAGTCCCCTGCAAACTCTGAGGAGTCGCAAGTCTTCCTCTTGCTTTCAGTGGGGTACTGACTGCCTGAGCCCCCACGCACAAGCCGTCTGCCTCACGTGGGGGCTGAACAGCTTGGCTGCACCGGGAGACAGTGTCACTGTGTGTTCCCGTACAACCCGAGTGTCCCTGCCTGCGAAGGGGTGCTGGGTGTGCTGGAGTATTTGATGGCTGCTTGGGTTGGGGTCTCTCCCTGGCTTGGTATCTACAAGGTGCCCGTGTCTGCGGTTCAGTGTTTTCTGACGTTGCTGCCAGGGAGATCCGAAAGGAGCTACCCAAAATGACGGCTTCCGTCTGGCATCTGGGAGCTGGCGGAGGAGCTAGGAAGGTGCTGCCGTGTTTTGAAGTCTGTCCTTGTGGCAGGAGGTGGCAAGAACCTGTCTCTTGGCAGAGCCTTGGGCAAAGGGGGGAGTTGCCGATTGCTTGGTGGATGCCAAGTTCGGTTTGGGAAGGGCAGGAGATGCTGAACGGAACAGTCAGGCCTAAGAGGCGTTGTAGGAAGATGGGTGTGTGTGTAGGTAACTACTTCGTGGGGCTCTTTCTTTGGAAAGAACAGAACCAGGAAATCAGGTGAAATAAAGAGGAATGTGTTGGAGGGCAGATTACTCACTGGGTGTTGCTGACTTGGTAGATATTCCTGGCTATCTCGGACTTGCCTTCTCTGCGCGAGGAAGAATTTTACTCCTGTTACTTTGAAGATTACGAAAGCCCAGCAGTTTTGACAGAGTCGGGAATCATGTGTCCTTCTCCGGATCCCAGCCACGCCCCAGCTTTGCCAGCAGGAGCAGGTCAGTGGAATGCTTGACATGGAGCACGGTAGCTCCGGTAGCATTGCGGGGAGACAGTACGCTGTGGGTCTGCTGGGCTGCCAGCACTAAGAGCCGTCTGTGGCCTGTCAGCAGGCGTTCATTTCATTCTGTCATGGTATCTGTTTGCTTTCTACTTGTGTGTCACACGCATCCTGTGCTATTTTGGGCTGTTGCCAAATGCCGATGCCAAATTCTGGTAGTTGGAACGGAGACCCTGCTTGAAGGGTTGTATGCAAATCTGAGTGTGATCTGAAACGCAGTCTGGAGTGGTGGCTGGTTTGGCAGCTTTGTCATAAATCTGGAGAGAGAACTCTCTGAAATACTGCTCCATTATTTAAATCAACCAAAATGCAAACCTTCTCAAAGCCCACGTAGTAGTGGGGGAAGGAAGCGTGTGTAAGGAAAGGCAGGAAGAGCCCCATGGTCCTTACAGTCAGAAGTGAATCCGCAGTGGGACAGAACCTCGGAAAACACACAGTCGGCCTCCTGTTTCCGAGACCAGCAACGGGCTGAGGATTGCTCGTTGGCCACCCTGAAGAACCCGGAAAGTTCTCCGTTTGTAATCTTGGCCTTGGATTTTGCCCAGCCTGTCGGCCTGAGCTCTAGGAGCTGATCTCTTCAAAGAGCCCCTCTGAAGCGAGAGGCAGGTGCCGGTCGGGAAGCATTCCGCACCACGCACCTAAATGGCCAAACGGATGGAGCTGCGGGCGTGCAGCTGGCTGACGGCTCTGCGGTGATCTGCACGGACCCGCCGGCACCGCAGAACCTGGCTAGCGCCCTCGTTCACTCCCCAACTGCTTCCCTTTCACAGTATCGTTGTATCTGTTGGCTTCTGCCCTGCCGTAGTCTGGGCCAGGCCGACCCGTCTCTGGCCAGGCACAGAGGGAAAGGCTCCGTGTGCCGCCTCTGCAGGCGGAGTGGGCGGGAATGGCTTCCCTCTCTAGTCTGCCAGCTCGGGCCCGAGTGTAAGCCCAGGTGTGAGAGCAGTCGGTGTGGGTAAAGCCACAGTCTAGTTCTCGTTCCAGGCTTCGGAGATTCTTGCTGACTGGCTTTGTAGGTCAGCCGTGCTCTCATGTGAAGACTCCGGGGCTGCTTTACCCCTGTTACTTTCCTATGGCTTCTCTGAGGCTTAATGAGTGCCTTCTGTGTCCTGGCCCAGACTTGCTCGTGGATGGTTTGTGTCCGTTTGATCTGTTTGTGTTGTCCTTTTGCTTCCTCAGCTCTGCTCCCACGAGCCGTGGCCAGGCATTCTTTGCACAGAGCTTGGCCGAGTTGACTGTGCCAGCTTTTTCTTCGCGTTCTTTTGTTACTCGGACTTCCTCCCCCTTCGCTGCGTTGCCAGCCCTTCTGTGCACGGCTTCTGCGCCCTGCTGAGATGAATCTGAAGCTGGTAACCAGAGTCATACACTGTTTTCTAGATGAGGTCTCATCAGGGCCTTAGATACCAGCACTTGCCTGTTCCTGCTGTCCCAGCTCACTGAAATATTTGCCTTTTTGGCTTGTTTTAAAGGTTGTGTAACAGCTTATCTGTCCCCGTAAGCTGCTGAGCTCCACGCTGATAGCAGGAACTCTTGCTCTCCATTTGCGAGTGCTCGACCTCACCGTTGGCACTGCTGAACAGCGTTATTGGCAGTCATGGGGAGCCGTGGCCTTTCTGGAGAAGGGACTATTAATAAACTTGGTGTCATAGCCCTGAAATCCGGGGAGGTGTTAGCCCTCCCACCCCTGCCAGCTGCAGTGACAGTGGTGAGCGGACAGCGCTGCGGTGGCTCCTGCCTCCGGCTGCATGAGACGCCCTCGTTTTCTCCCGGTGGTGGGTCTTCATACCCCTCGCCATCAGCGCCTCGCTAGCGTCCTGCCTCGCTTGGGTCCCGTCGGGAGCCCAGCTTCAGCCCGACTGCGCCTTCCCCAGACCCCCGAACTGTGCCGTTGGGCGGAGAGCTTGCTTGCAAGAGGAGGTCTGAGTTCTGCGAGAGGAATGATGGGCAAGCTTCTTGTCCCTTATTTTTATAGCAAGCTGTCTTGGGGAAGCAGCAGCTCCTGGAGTTGAGCAGACGCGTTCCCATCGTTTGGAGACCTAACACCCAGCTCCAGGGCTGGCGGCATTCGTCTGGAACAAGATGAATGAGCTGGTCTGTACTGACGCATGCAAAGCACCTCCCTCGGGCTCGTGATGTCGGCTGCAGTACGCTCTGGCCGTCTCTGCAGCTCTTTGGTCTGTCAGAAAACAGTGATGGTCTCTTCCCAACGAAGAGTTGGGCTGTCCCGAGGCTGGTCGTTGCCGTGAGAGCTGGATTTGAAGCAGATAAGCCTTCAGTCCCTGCAAGTGAGGTTACAAGTCTCAAGTGCCTCTTCACTGGCTCACTTCTTAGCCGGGACGTAGAACAAAGCTCTCGAGGTGGAGGCGGGGTGAGAAGGGCATGTCAGTTCGGAAGGTTTGGTTTTCCTTTGGATGACAAAGGAAGACAATCAGCTTTGAGCCTGGAATGTTCCGTCTTCCTCTAATTGAGAGATGAGAGTGGAATTATAGCAGATAAAGAGGGACTTTCAGACCAGCCATCCTTCCCATGGGTTGGCAAGAGCTGTCCGAAACTACGCCTGCCAAACTTGTGCAGCCTGTTTTCGGTGTCCGTAGGTGATCCAGTGATTGAGGTGCCGGAAGCACACAACACAGTCCGTCTCCGTGTTTGACAGTGTCTTTCGAAAAGCGTGCTGCGGGGCTCCCAGCAGTATGGCAGACTTCCAGTGGCTCCACTCCTAAGGAATTTTTATTTTCATTTGCAGATCATGTCACCATAAAGCTCGTAGTGCGTTTCCATGACATCTTCATTGCTTCCGTGGACTTCTCTTTCTATGACTGTGCTGCAGTGGCCCTGCTGTGGAAATCGGCACCGTGAGCACCAGCTTTTTCTGTCTGTAGTCACAGGGAGGGTGGCTGTCCCTTCCTGGGTCATCTTAGCAGCTGCTTTGCTGTCATTGTTCAGGTGCCAGAAGTGTGTGAGCAGTCTCTGGGGATGTAACTGGTGCGTCCAGCAGCACCTCTGCACCCACAAAGCAGCCTGTGAGGAAGGAGCCATCGTCTACAACGAAATTTTTTCCGCCCTCTCCCCGCGGCTTGAACGGGCTGCAGCCGCTTGCAGGGAGTCGGGTCGCGGGCACAACGGCACCTGCCAGTCACGGCAGGCAGGGGGGTGAGCTGTCGGAGCAAAGCCCTCGGAGCGACACGAGGCTCTGCCTCCCTGGCGTTGCGAGGCCGTGCGAGGTTTCTGGGAAGTGCCCTCAGGTGACGCAGGTCGTCCCCCTCCTGGGCCTGTGATTTCAAGGCGGGGGACAAGAGCCATCGGGCAGGGGGGCTGCAAGCGGGGGGTGGAACGGACGCCGTTTGCAGCTTTGCAGGGGTGAAGGCAGGCAGACCTCCCTCTGCGTGGGGCCAGGTGAGGGGTCTGTGGGAAGAGGGACTGCTGCTGGGTCTGCCGCCCTGTGAGCGCTCCCCGGTCCCAAGGCCGGCTGGGTGGCATGAGGTGCAGCTTTCACTGAAACCCCGGGGTGAGGCAGCCCCTTGGGAGCGCTGCTACGAGCGGTAGTACGGAGTGCTGCTTCTGCTTGGGCCTTACTCTGTTTCGTTTCTTGCTCTCTTCTCACCCCCCCGCGTTGTTTTTCTCTAGGCCCAGATCCCAACCTCAAGTGTGT
>NW_010239627.1:0-1814 GCF_000690775.1 Eurypyga helias | reverse complement strand
CCTGCTGGCCACCCCGTCCCTGACGCAGACTGGAGATCTGCTGAGGAGACAAAGCATCCCTTCCGTTCAGAGCTACGGAAGAAGCAAAGTCCCAGGAGGTTCAGGTTCACGCAGCTCCCAGCACCGATGATGTAATGCGGTTAAATCGGGCTTTCTCCAACCTTTGGCAATTAACGGCCAGAGATCTGCTGGAACGCTTCCAGAAGCTGAGAATCGATGATGTTTCATCGCTATGGTCACACTCAACCGGGAGGCTCCCAAGGTAGGTTCAAGTCCTTCAGTTGTACTGGCGCTGCCGGTTTCTTCCCAGTTGGTGACTTACTGGCACAGTGCTGGCCGTGTCCCCACGGGAACACACAGTCCAGGTTCACTAAAAATGTACTCAGGGCTATTTTTTAAAAGATAAAGAATCCCAAGCTGGCTGACTTACCACAGAATGGTTTGGGTTGAAGGGACCTTAAAGCCCCCCCAGTCCCACCCCCTGCCATGGGCAGGGACACCTTCCATAGCCCAGGTTGCTCCAAGCCTCATCCAGCCTGGCCTTGGACACTCCCAGGGATGGGGCATCCACAGCTTCTCTGGGAACCTGTCCCAGTGCTCCCACCCTCTGTGGGAAGAATTCCTTCCTGATATCCCATCTCCATCTCCCTCTGTCAGTTTAACTGGTTCAACTCAGGCTGAAGGCACCAAGTTCAGAATCACAAAGACCCCAAGGAACAGGACGCGTTGTCTGTCTTTTGGGGTTGGTTTGGTTTTTTTCTCCTTGGGAATGTGGATTGTCCATTTTCATCAAATCCTTACCAATAATAGATCAAGCTGAGGAAAGCCATGGGCAGCAAGCAGAGAGACACTTCAGGTTTGGAAGCACGGCACCCAAACTGAGCACCGACTCCTTGGGCTCCCGCCAGACGCAAGATGTAAAATGCCAGTGGGTGGGGGCTGTGTGGGGCTAACCAAGGTGTCTGGTAGGGTTAGTGATCTGGAGACAGCTCTGGGATTCGAAATTCAAACAAATACTAACCAAATGAGCCGGTGCAGAGGAGCAGAGGAATGCTGGCTTCAGGGCTGAGGAATGCGAGCCTGTCCGGACGGCAGCAGCTGTATGTGCACCCTGCTCTGGGATGGGAAGCTGGAAGTGTGTCAAGTTAGTGCTGTTTAGGCACTTTTACATGTAGCTATACTTAGAAAAACTAGATAAGGAACAAGCAAACCTGTCTAATGACAATATGCCTATGCAACTCTTCTGCAACTTGAAAGCACAAATTGAACAAGATTCAGATAAGAGATGGAGGGCTTTCACCCAGAAAGCTAGAAATCCATTGACAGTTGGATTATTCACCTAAATCCCCTGCACCCTCTCAGCGATTTGCATTTCAAACAGACCCAACTTCACAGCAGGACAGATCGCTTCCCCATCTTGTCTGCAAGTTCACACAGGACCGCGCTCTTCTTCCAATTAGCCCACAACCAGGGCTCCCTATCTCACCCGCAAATAAAAGGTATAGTTGAAAAAGAAAAATCACAGTAAGCATTTTTGCCCATCGATAGAAAAGCGCTTAGGCAGCTCTAAACCTCAAAGAACTTGTCACGAGCCAAACCAACCTGCTTTAGCACAGGGCAGCGCCGGGGCTCGCTGATGGCGACACCCTGAGCAGTGCTGCAGCACCCCCGTTTTCTCAAAACCAACCCCGTGGATCAGGGCAGGCTGGGGGCTGATCTGCTGGAGGGCAGCTCTGGGAAAAAGGACCTTGGAGTCCTACCGGACAACAGGATGACTGTGAGACAACAGTGTGCCCTCTCGGCCAAGGCTGATG
>NW_010239626.1:29052-33558 GCF_000690775.1 Eurypyga helias | reverse complement strand
TGATTCTATGATACCTATTGGCTCAGCTGCAGAGATGCACCTAGTGCCCTGCCCTAGAGGTGGGAGGGAGGGAGAATGGAATTGCCATCAGGGTATGGCTAGCTGTGAATTCCTGATAGTTCTACATCTTTCTCATCTCTGTCAACAGACTCATGAGCCATAAGTGTTTAAAATAATCCCTCACCTTCCCGGTGAGTATGCTGGTCGAGTAGGTGTCATATACACAGGGAAAATCGCTCACTGGCAAGCTGAATTTTCTGCTCTAATACAAGCAAAGAAATCCCTTCTTGCCTGTCAGTAGCAGCTCCTTCTGCCCAGAAGTTTCACAGCAATCTTTAGCATTAATTGCAAGAACAAACCTTTTTCAGACAGCGATGGCTACACCCACTGAGAACTATCTTGCCGTTTGCACCTCAGTCTTACTGACCTGGCAGAAGCAGGTGGAAAGCCAACCAGTTGCCACCGCAGCCAAGACATAACCAGCCCATGAAATGTACAGCATAACTGAATGTCCCTGAGGAGCAGGACAATGTCTTTAACTACCTTGAGAAGGGTCTTTTCAGCTTTTCACAGGAGAAAGCATTATATAGCCTGTCAGGGCCCCAGGCAGCCCTTCTTTCCAGGGATCTGATTAGATCTTCCTAAAAGGCCTCTTAAAGAAGGAATAGCCAGGCAGAAACCATTTTAAAGGGACATTTATCATTGTCCTTACACCCAGTGGTGACTCATATGGCCTTTGCTAAACTGTGGAGAAGGAATGGAATTTACTGCTTGCCTCTGAAGACAGGGCTAGGAGCCAGCGTGGCATCCGCTTGGAAACTGCCGTGCTCTGAAGCAGACAAGATACTTGTGCGTTTTTCCGATCTGAAATAGTAGTTGTACTTTATAGAAACCAGATGAGCAAGGCTGCCGTTCAGGGCCGGCCCACTCACATCACCAAGGGGTGACTGGCACACATCCGTGCCTAGATAGCAGAAAAACAAGGCTTTTGCAGTTTTAATGACAGTTGGAATTAGGCATGGGCTAACACTAAATCCTGTTGATGTCAGTGGCAAAGCTTGGTTCCGTGAGCTCAGCCTTTGCCTTCCTTTGGCTTCAGCTCAGGAACACGCCAGTTCGGTTTTAGCACCTGCTGCCATTCAAACACTCACACAGGTGACCTCTGCAAAGAACCCCCGAGTTAACTCTCCGTTGTTACCACCAGTTCCGAGCTGGTGGCCCTGGAGGGAGCTCATGGCACAAAACCAGGAGGAAAGTCACAAAGGCACACAGCTTCTGGTGGGGTTGCTCTTCTCTTGACAAGTAAAGGGGCAGTTACGTGCTACAGAGCAAAAAGAGTGTAACGTTTTCATGTAAATACTGTGAGAATCACGTCCGTACAATTGTATTGAACATGGATAGTATTTCAAAAGAAACAAAATTATACAGTTTGATGATTCCTGACTAAAAAAAAGAAATTTGGAATTCTCATTTTGTGAGAAATGTCCACATTCCAACCTTTTTTCAATACTGTCATTTTGAAGAAATCCCCAAATTCCTGCTCCCAACCAGCCTTTCTGGCCAGCAATATTGGACGCAATGCCAAAGCCCAGCAGAAAGAGTGCCTTTGAACAGTGTGTGAACACCATGTTTATAAAACCCGCACCTTGTTTTGAGTTGACTCTTGGAGGGGATGTACAACTTCCTCAGCATTTCATTTCCATAGGTTCTCCAAAGGCTTGGGGTATTCCAAGGTGGCTGTGAGCCAAAGCAACCATGAATTCCCCACGACAGCATTTTGGGGAGCATAATGTTTTCATTTTATATGCACCACTGGCCTCTGCAGGGTCCTTGCTTTGGCACTATGAGCTCAAGGAATTTGTAAAAGAACCACTCCATGCAAAAGGCTTATATACTCCATGTGCACCCATGGAGCCTGCTCTGGCACCACTCAGGGAAGCACAACAGATGGACAGGACAGTGTTTTAGCATCATTTTGCAAGGCTGTGGTCTTTATTAGGATGCAAAACTCAGGACTAGAGCTTTGTTCTGAACTGAAGTGTCTTACAGATAAGCCCTGGAATATATGGGAGAAGACCCAGAAGGGACTTTTTTCACTGGAGCTGGGGTAGGGAAAAGATGTGACTTGTTTTCTCAGATACAGAGAAAGGCCTGGAAGGCCTGGGTGTTTTTTTTCTTTTTTGCAGGAAACTCTCTGCTCCTTTTAGCCTTTCCAGAAGATGACGGCAGGTAGTGGAAAAAGCATGGAAGTCAGAGAGACACCAGCTTTTCTATGGGCTGGTATGGTTTCTAAACATGGTATTACTACAGGGCAGTGTCTGGCTGGTGAACCCACAGAACAGATATATATAGGCCAGGAAAAAACATAGAAGTGATGAAATGTAAGTGTCCTACCATGGGATGTGGTGCTTCTGCCAAAAAGAGAGTCTGTCTCACAGAATCACAGAGTGGAAGGGGTTGGAAGAGATCTCTAGAGATCATCTACTCCAACCCCGCTGCCAGACCAGGATCCCCTAGAGCAGATCACACAGGAACAAGTCCAGGGGCTTTGGAAAGTCTCCAGGGAAGGAGACTCCAGCCCCTCTCTGGGCAGCCTGTTCAGGGCTCTGTCACCCTCCCAGGGAAGAAGGGTTTCCTCATGGTCAGGCTGAACCTTCTGCTTTCCAGTTCATGGCCATTGCCCCTCGTCCTGTCACTGGGCACCCCTGCGAAGAGCCTGGCCCCCTCCTCCTGACACCCCCCCTTTAGATATGGATAAGCATTGGTAAGATCCCCCCTCAGCCTCCTCTTCTCCAGCTGAACAGCCCCAGCTCTCCCAGCCTTTCCTCATGTGGAAGGCGCTCCCGGCCCTTCATCGTCCCAGTGGCCCTGACCTGGACCCTCTCCAGTAGCTCCTTGTCCTTGAGCTGAGGAGCCCAGAACTGGACACGGCACTCCAGGGAAGGCCTCACCAGCGCAGAGCAGAGGGGGCGGAGAACTTCCCTCTCAGGGCTGCCTGGTGCACCATTCTCCCACAGTGCTCAAGTTCAGTCCAGGGCATGTTTCCTCCTCCAGGCATTGGATGAAATCTGCTGATTTTCCTCTAGGAAGGTGAGGCGAGACTGGCCAGGAAGCTGGTGCCATTACAGTTGTCTCACAAATTTCCCTGTTTTGCTAGCAGCCAGGGCAGGGCAGTGGCGAAGGGAGCGGGAATGGGCAGATGGATTTTCCAGGTAACACCTGGTGAAAGAGGGACGACAGACTCTCACTCAGAATAATGAGTTTGTTTTGAGCTACTTGTCAGGAACTGACCTCTTTCCCCTCTCATCCTCTGAGCACGTGATCCTCAGGGTCCTTGTTTTCTTTCTGCTCTCCCTCCCTGAGATCGCTCTTTCCTCCCGCTCGGCAGTGACGCATACTGTGTCCATCAGGTCTCCTTGACGTCAGCACCTCTAGGCCAAGTCCTTGCTGGTGTCTCTGGGTGTTGAAAGGCTGTGAGGCTGGACTCTAGCTGCAGAGGCCAGGTTATAGTACCTCTTCTCCTAAAACAGCTGCCCCCTCTTGCAGACAGCCCAAGGCTTTTGGCAGGTATGGTGGCTATTTGAGAGCAGACATGTTTAATTCCCTTTAATCCACCTGAGCACAGGCACACTTGGGAGGTCAGTTATCACTGCGGCTGCAAGGAGAGGAGGTGCAGCATTTGCTTGGGCTCCACTGAAGGAAAATGCAAGCGCAAGCCTGCTGGGGAGGATGCAGCTGCATCCTCCTGAGTGTACAGGCTGTAGCGGATATGGCCCTCCCTATCAGGGATATGTTGCTGTTCGACTGACTGCTTTCTCCGGAAGCCACAGCCCTGATACACCCACTAGGAATGAACGTTGCTCACAGTCTGTAATCCAGATACAATCTGAACCCACAGTTACAGCATGTCCCCTGCGCAGAGCCCCTCTGCTGAAATCTTAGCTGAAGCAATAGTGTGGATAGGTGGAGGAAACCAAGCCAAGGCCAGGCCTCAGGCTCTGCTCTTCACTCTGGCTTGGCACGTTCTGAGGAGGGTCCCGAGACTGTGTTCGTCCTTGGGGCATCCAACGCAAGTCTGCCTGTAGCCATACAGTTCATGTGCCATCCCAGGTCCCTCCAAGCGAGCAAGAGCTGGCCTGTTGTGCTGTGAGATTTCAGCACACTGTGTTGGTATTGTACAGGCCTCGCTGTGCTGCTGTGGGTTAAGGCTGCATTAGCATTCCACTTCCTCAGTCCCACCAGCACAGAAGCCACTGCCGCGTCAGCATGACGTTGTGCCACCCTGCGGATGAGCCTCAGGGTTGTTAATGTCGTTTCTTGGGATAGTGGGCACAGCCTGACCCTGGGACCTGGCATGGGGGAAGCTGCAGCAGGCTGGGCTGCAGCAGCCCCCGAGCAGTCCTGCGGTTGTTAACGTGGCACTCACCTCCCCCTGTTTTCCAGGACCTGAGCAGGCTGGTAGCTCTTTCCTGCCCTCTGCTCACCTCTGCCCACCTCTCTGAAGGA